>NW_007742783.1:0-9216 GCF_000696425.1 Galeopterus variegatus
CAGTTTAGACTTACAGATTTACCTTCTTGAGGTTTAAAGGAGAAGGGCAGATGACTGTTAGAAAGTGTGGTGGGATGAGTGTTAGGTAATCAGTAAAAATAGGCCTGCTACATTCTGCTACTTTTATTTTCTGTACTCAGTTTTGTCCTTGTAATGCTAAAACAATGAGTTGACTCAAGTTGTGAGAATTTAATGTAATTGGTGGAATGGAGAGTAGAAATAAGTTGTACTGGTTCGATCAAAAGTTTGATCTGATTGCACTTTATTTATTGGACTTTACTGTTTATACATATTTGTGGGATACAGAGTTATATTTCAATATGTGTATACAATGTGTGATGGTCAAATCAGAGTAATTAGCATATTCATCATTACAAAACTTAATCATTTTTTTGTGATGAGGACATTTGATCTCCTCTCTTGTAGCCATTTGATAAAATGCATTAAATTATTGTTAATTATAGATGCCTAAGTCAACTGTATGCCATAAAACTTATTTTTCCTGTCTAGTTGTTTTGTGTCCATTAACCAACCTTTCATCATCCCTCTCCCCCTTCCCCTTTCCTGCTTCTAGTAACCACAGTTCTGCTTTCTCCTTCTGAAAGTTCAACTTAATATTATTGATTGATTGCTTGATTTTTTAGCTCTCACTTATGAGTGAGAACACGTGGTATTTCTCTTTCTGAGCTTGGCTTATTTCATTTAACATAATTTTCTCTAAGCTCATCCATGTTGCTGTGAATGGAAGAATTTCATTCCTTTTTATGGTTAAGTAGAATTCCATTTCGTATATATACAATATTTTCTTTATCCAGTCATCCATCCATGGACACTTAGGTTGGTTCCATACCTTAGCTGTTGTGAATAGAGTTGCAATAAACATGGGAATGCAGATATTTTTTCAACATGATGATTTCTATTCCTTTGGGTATACCTGGTAGTGAGATTGCTGGATTGTTTGAGAAAGCCCCATACTGTTTTCCATGATGGCTGTACCAATTTACCATCCCACCAACATTGTAGGAGGGTTCCCCTTTCTCTGCATCTTTGCTAGCATTTGTTATTTTCTCTCTTTGATGATAGCCACTCTAACTTTTTGATTTGATGATGTCTCAGTGTGATTTTGATTGGGAATTCTCTGATGATTAGTGATCTTGAGCATTTTTTCACATATCTGTTGGCCATTTGTATGTATGTCTTCTTTTGAGAAATGTCTATTCAACTCTTTTACTCATTTTAAAATTGGATTATTTGTTTTCTTATTATTGAGTTGTTTGAGTTCTTGTATATTCTGGATATTAATCTCATTGGATGCGTAGTTTGCAAACATTTTCTGACATTCCACAGGTTGTCTTTTTGCTCTGTTGTTTCCTTTGATATGCAGCTGCTTTTTCGTTTGATATAGTCCCACGTGCTTATTTTTTCTTTTGTTGCCTGTGCTTTTGAGGTCTTATTCATAAAGTCTTTGCCCAGTCCTACTGATTGCACTATATAAACAGACTCTAACTCTTTCAGATTACTGGAATTCTGTTGTTAAGTTTCAGCCCTAGATTTTCTTGAGAAAGTTCCCCTGCACTGCAGTAACAATAGCCATGCATGTTACAATAGTTGATTTACATCAAAGCTGACTTCATGGGAGTGACTGAGGGAATATTACTGGACAAAAGAGATCAGGCTAAAGCTGTTGATTTATGGGCTTCTATATTACTGCCCAAACCACTCTTCTTCATTTAGATCAAGTCTTACTTAGGGGAAGGGAAGTACCACTTTTTGAGAACCTTGAAGAAGTGGGAGACTGATTGAGGGCTGCCTGTGTCACAGTGTTTGACCAGGAAACTGAAACGACTTTAAAACAAAATAAAAATCAATCAAATCCCAGTTTGAGCAAATTCACTGATGTGTTTCCATATATTTAAACAGAGATGCCAGCTTCTCACTCAGCCAATGGAGCTTACAGATCCTGCACCACTCTATCTAATTGTACAGATGCTGTAGTTTGTCTTCCTTTGGGAAGAAAACAAAAACTTTGATTTGAAACTAGAATTATTGACTTATAGACTTCTGATGCTTGATTTTTAAATTAGAAGAAAAATAAGCTCACTGAAAATTTTCTTCAAAATGACACTAACAATTTTGTGTATTTTGTATAAATTGATTGTTACATAAAAGCATACATACATAATCTATATGTGATTATATGTCTATTAGGAATCAAATTAAATTTTGGCTATTGACACACAGTACTGTGAATATTGAAGAATCTATTTCAAGATAAAGCACAAGCACATAAGTGAATAGTATTGTGAAATTTTAACTTTTGATTTTTTTATTGTGTCTTTCAGATGTCGAAATTCCGTAAACTCAGCTTCAATGAGGAAGGTGAACCTGAAGAACCCATGGTGGACAACTGGCGGCCGTCTCAGCCACTGCACAACAGACAAATCAGAGCTTTCTTCAAATAAGATGGTCCCACAGCTGGTGTCCAAATCATGAATCTGCAGGGGTTTTCCTTTAGCTAAGCACAAATCTACCTTGGTGATTTGGACCCTGGCTGCTTTGTGTCTGGTTTTCTAGACCCTTCATCTCTCACCTAATGTTCTTACTAATAAAATGTGAAGAGCTAGACCAACTGTCATGCTTGACAGAACTGCTGTGATGGGTAGTTTGTTTGTGGTGGTAGCCTTTCTGTAATAGAGAATATGATGTAAGGAATGGGAATAAAGTAACTTGACTTCATTCATTGCTTGTAGGGTGATGGCCACTCACAACTGTTCACTAAAATCCTATTTTTAAAACATAGGAAAGTAGAATGGGTGAGTGCAAATCTGTCATGAGATACATTGAGCTAGTTAAGGCAAATCAGGTAAAATAGTCATGATTCTATGTAATGTAAATCAGATAAGATAAATATTCATTATTCCAAGATGTTATATTAAAGAAAAACTTTTAAAATTCTTATATATTTGTAGCAAAGTTATATTAAATATATATTATGTTGTAATCTAGTGACTTTTGAATTATGAGATGTAAACAAAGTAGTAACTAAAAATTGTTATTAGTTGTGATACAGAGTATATTTCCATTCAAGTGATATATCATAACTTAAGAAATATTGTATTTTAGATATATTCTCTAATAAAATTTAGAATTTTATTCTGTATTATTTTATTGTATGCTGGGCAGTGGGTAACAATGGAGGAGGAAATATGTACTTTTACAATTCATGTTAATTCATTATTAATAGTAAGCCGTCATAATAGTCTTACTCATAATTGAAGGAATCTCCATAAAAGGAAGAACCCTGAGGTCACTTACTATTTGGCAAGCATTGCTTTAAGTGCTTTCTGAGCACTCACTCATGATCCTCATGACAACCTTATGAGGATTAATCCTGCAGGGGAAGAGACTGTTTCTGTTAAAAGTAGCAGGGCAGGGTATACACACTGAATCAATATGAGCTCCTTGGAAATAGAATAAATATAAGCCCATTTTATTCAGAAGGGATATTCAGGTGATACCCAGAAGTAGAAGAATAATTTGAATCTTAGAAATGTAAATTATACTTAATACAGATAGGAAGGAGAAGAGTGAATAAATTAAATAAAAATCTCCCGCTGTTATGCCTGTTCTGAATTTAGCTCTGTGCCTTGACCTTGAAACGTCTGGCTAATAAGTTATTCTGGAAGGCCAAGTTTAACACATAGCTCAAGTTCTGCACTTCAGGGAGTGAAAACCCTTTGTTACCTTATACAGAAAATTTTCTAAACTGATTTACACTTTCACCTACTTTTTAAAAGAATTATATTGAGTTTTATATGGGAGTTTGATGATTTGTTTTGAATACCAGTTCTTCCCAATCTCTCTGGTCCCGGGCATAAAGAGAGAATGACACTCTGGGCTGCAGCTCTTTGATTTATTGCAGCTCATCTCATCTTCCCTAGGATGACCCTCATCTCCACTCCTCTGCTAAGTGGTAGCAAGGTGGTTGGAACTCACACCTGCCAATAAATGGCATCTCAACTTATTCTGGTTTAAGCAGGCTTTTTTTAGATTTCTCATCCCCCACCTCCCCACTCCCACACCAGCCCACGTAGGTTGTGTTTGGATGACTGGGGAGAGGACCTTGGATCTACAGGGTGTCCTCTCAATCCTTGTTGGCCTCTGTGGTGGAGTGGCTGGTCCCGGGCTGGCCCAGGGCCCATGTGTGTCTGCTGAAGTGGGGCCTGTTTCACCTGGTCTTTGGAGGGCTCTGTCGCTCAAGACTTATCCCTGCCATTATCTGTAGTTGCAAAGTCCTATACTCTCCTATTATGACCTGGGCAAGGGTCCAGGTGAATGTTGTTTCCAGAAGCAAACAGGGTGAAAGGGACGCCCCTGTCATACAGGAGGAATCAACACAGGGACAGCCTACCTCTTTTGACTGAGAAGCATGCGGGAAGCGTGGGCACCGGTGCCTGACATCTTTCCTTACTTCCTCTTCCCTTCTGCTCTTTACACCGGATCAGAAGAGGTCGTTGGTCTCTTCTTCCCGTATGACAGCAGCTCTCCTTTATCCAGTTTCCTTCTGAAAGCAACTTTCACCTGAACCCTTCCCCAGGGCCATAATAGCAGACAAAGTGCACAGAAGGAAAATTGTTTTCATACCTGGGGAAGGTCCATCAGAAAATATTTCAAAATTAGTATCCACATTACACCTAGCAATGTGCTTCCCCAGAAGACTTGGTAGATTCCATTAGCCCACTCGGTAAAATCTAGAAGAAATCTATCTTGTGTTTCTCCCCCTTCTCTCTCCATCTCCTCTCTGTCCCTAAACCCTATCTTCATTATAAGTGATATATAATGCTTCAGAATGTTTTAAAAAGGTAGCATTGTTACTTTTTACCTAATATTTTTAACAATTTATTTTACAGAATGAAAAAATAAGGCTCTGATACTGAAAGGTTCATGTTCCACAAATAAAAATTTACACTATCATTCATATGTATGAAACCCTAGGAGCAGAGGTGGTCCTTCCATGGGACTTATGGGGAGAATCCCACCATGTTGGCTTGAGGCTGCATCCAGCCCACATGATGGGTTTACATTCTGTAGAGTAGCACGGTGTCCACACTTCAAGGACTTGCCTTACCTGTAGAGGCCTGGAAAGAGGTTTAGGAACAGAAAGGCCCTCAGCCAACAGGCGCCTACAGTTGCATGTGGAGAGAGAAAGTCCAGCAGGCCTGCGTGCCCTGCACATTCAAAGCTGGGGCCCCAGACGTTTGAAGATTTCCTCCTCACACCTTTGGTTTTTGGAAGGAGGGTTGTCTCTGATGTTTTTAAAGGAGGTAGGTTCCTGGTCCCTCTTTTAGAGGAGTGATTTTGGCTTGTTTGGCAGAGGCCAATGCACCCTTTCAGAAAGGGTCTGCTTAATGCTCAGTCACTAGTCTGTCATCTGTCCTCTCCCTTCACCTGAATTTCTATTCTCTAAAAAGTTTCAAGTTTGCCTGCTTTGTGGTCTGAAGTCTATTCCCAGAAAGTGGCGGGAAAAATATGATGCATTTCAGCTCTCAGGCTTGTGCATGGGACATACAATCTCAAGACAACTTTTTTGGTGTGTGTGTAGACATGTGTGCACAGGCACACACACACAATGACTGTCAATGTGTGTGTTCGTGTTATATAATATGCTTTATATATGGCTGTCTTGGTGAGCCGTCTGGTTCCTTCAGGAGTCAATATTAATGTAGGATTTCGTGTTACACCTCTCCTCATGTCAGCTCTTAGCCACACACCCTCAAAAATAGAAAGTTCAACTATTGCTGGGGCTGGTTAGCTCAGTTGGTTAGAGTGCAGTGTTGATAACATCAAGGTCAACGGTTCGCATCTCCGTACTGGCCAGCTGCTGAAAAAGAAAAGAAAGAAAGAAAAATCAACTACTGTTGAACAATGTAGGCTGGAGCTGTCATAGCAGAGAGTGAAGTTTTACATCACACAGTGTGCAGCATTTCATGGCCCAAATCCCCATTCACCAGCCCATCCCCTTCCTCCTCAAGGACTCTGAATCTCCCCTGGCTGCATCCCTGTCCCTGGAACCTCCCTCTGGCCTCATTTTCTTCTCTATTTCTAACACAAAGCAATTCAGTTCCACCTTCTCCACCTCTTCCCTCCCAATACACACATATACACACTCATACGCACACTCAGAGACACATGTATGCATGAACACAGGCTCACACCTGCGCATGCACACACACACGCCACTTGATACTGCACTACATTTAAGTTTGCTAGAGGCTAGCAAAGAAAATGTCTTCCAGTTTCAAGATCTACTCTCCATAAAGGTGGCGGTAAAGTTATATATTTTTATTTTTATTGTCACTAATAACTTTTAATTTTACCACATATATATTATCTCACATTCTCAATACAATAAAGTAAAAACTATTCCCATTTTACAAATGAGGATTTGGGGGCTCAAAGAGGATGGTAAATATGCCCAAGATCCCACAGCAAGTGGCGAAGGGGACACACACCACTTTCTCTCCGCTGCACCGCATGAAGGATGGTACTTGACGGGCCAGGGCCAGTTCACTGCTGTACCAAACACCCCCATTCCTGCCCTTTCTCTCAACTTCTGGTTTTGGGGTACAAACTACAAGGAGTAGGGCACACCAGACTGGGCACAGCCAGCCTCACAAGGGGAATTCGAAAATGTGAAGTGGGCTGGGCTTTGCCCAGCACAGTGTCTGGCTCAGAGCAAAGGTTCAACTAGACCTTCAGTAGAAACTGTGGAATGATTAGATAAATATATTTTAAAGTCAAATGTGATGGAAAGGGTTCTGGAGATGAATGTTGGTGATGGTTGTACAACAGTGCAAATTTACTTAATACCACTGAACTATAAACCTAAAAATGGTTTAAATGATAGACGTTATGTATTTTATAACAAATTTTTAAAAAGTCAAATGTAAATTGCTTCTATTGTTTCATTATTTACTTCTTCCCTATGCCTTCTGCCCCTATGCCTAGTTGAAAACAGGCATATTTTGCACAAAACAGATATTTATAAACCTAACTTAAAAGATGGATACGACCTTAAATAAAACGTGGCACTGACAGGAGCTGGATTTAAGGGCAGCAAGTGCTGCGGCTGATTACGGTTGGTTCTGGAATCAGATTGCCTAGGTTTAATGCCTGGCTTTCTGTCTCCTAGCTGTATGAACTGGGGCCAGTTGTTTAATCTCTTTAAACCTCCATTTCCTCATCTGTAAAATGAGGATTATAAACTAGCTAATGCATTAGATTCATGTGAACTAATCCATGTAAAATACATAGTATCATGCTTAAAAGCACTCAAAAATATCAACTACGATTAGTACAGCTCCAAAAGTGACTAACAATGAAAAGCCTTTAGTCTCAGTCCAACTGAAACCAGGCTGGAGCTTGCAAACAACTATAATTGACTTTGTACAAGGTATTTCAAAAAGTTCATGAAAAGCAGAATTAAAAGATAATACTAATTTTTCTATGAACTTTCTGAGGTACCCTCATACATCATCTTTCCTCTCTTTCTCCTAGCATTCTTTAATGATGCCCCCAAGAATTCATTCTATGAAATATAAGTATAGGAATGAATAAATACTAAATGGATGAAGAACTAGCATTTTATCATTTGCTTCAAGTCTAGAAAACCCTCATGCAATAAAAAACCAAAATCTAATTGCTTCCCTATTGCACTGCCTTCTGCAAAATACATTGAAGGGTATATTTTTAAAATGTGTTATTGGTCAAATAAGCCACACTTGAGTTCCTCCTAGTGAACGTGCAGCACTATTCTGCTGCTCCTGGGCGAGATGGTGTTGAATACAAATTCCACCCTTCCAAGATTCCTCCCCACCCCCCTTTTCTATAATTTTTGCTTTAATTTCTATTTTTTTGAAAGGGAGATGATTAATCTATTTTGGATTGGCATTTTTGCTTGTTTTACTTACTTACCCCTCTGGTGAAATTAAATGAGAATACTTTCTCAGCTTATCTAATGTGACATGAAAATATAAAGGTCAGCTTTGAGGAAAAAGATATTTCATATGTAGCATTGTTATCAATCAAGGATTACTAGGGAAGGTATCAGATACAAATTAAATTGAGAATTTTTGAATGAAAGTAGGAAGTTAACAGAGAGGGAAGTATAGATTTTAGAGTCCAATTGAGAGATGTATATTCCAACTGTGTGACCTTGGATGAATTGCTTAATAACTCAGGCCTGTTTCTTCATGTATAAAATGGGGACATTAGCATCCCCATTGTATTTCAGAGAGTTGATGTGAGAAATAAATGGGATTATGTACAAAGAACACTGTGTAGCCTGGCTCATAGTAAATGCTCAATAAATGGTTGCTCTGATGAATATACTCAAGATAAGGTCTATTTTCCAATCAAGCAAAACAAAGGCCTTAGTCGTACTTGAGGATCCCATCAGCCTCTATCTGGCTGACTTGGGTACAGTAAGATAGTAGCTGACATGAGATCAACAAGGCTGCTGATATATGAACACTGGCTCTGCATTGCTCACCATGCAATGGTAAGAAAGAAACTAAACTTCCCAGGGCTTGAATTTCCTTATCCATTCAATGGAGATAATAAAGGTACCAACTTGTTAGGGTTGTTTTGAGGATTTACTGAAATAATTTAGATAAGTCTCAACACCATGCCTAGCTCATAACAAGTGCTCCATAAATGTTACCTGAGGTTATTAAAAATTTATTCACTCAACCATGCAGAAATCTATTTTACAATATAGCAACTGGGTTTTTTCCAGGTTTCTGGAGATGCACAACCAAATAAGTACATATATGGTTGCCTTCAACAACCATGTTGAGGCTTTTCACTTCATAACAAACCTTGGTCATGCTGCAAGCCTAGTGGAATGGAATTCCTAGTGGAATTCCTCAGAGAACACCAGTCCAGAGTGGATGCCACCCAACAGATAAATGGTCCATTGACTATGAAATGACATTTGGAAGGAGCTGGTGAAGACACAAGTATCCAGCACCTTCTTTTGCATAGAGACAGAGCTGTCAGTGCCTGACAGGCTTCACCATTTATTTTTTTACCTGATCTTGTAGAGTTTAAGAAGCACTTTCTGTGAGGCATCCCAAGCACTTTTATGGCCTTTTCTGCAATGAGCAAGCACTTCAGGCATATTTGCTCGGTTTTCATTTGCCAATCTCCCAGGTA
>NW_007742783.1:10327-11258 GCF_000696425.1 Galeopterus variegatus
GACACTGAGGGTTGTGATCTGTTGCCAGTCACGAAAAAAGACAAAAAGGAAAAAAAAAAAACAACATTCGTTGGGCATAATTCACTATTATTGCCTGGTGATGAAGCAGAAATCAGAGACACTCCTTGTAGGCAAAATCCATAAATGAGGGGCTCTGAAGGGTCCCTGATTCTGTGTGTTTTGTCCCTCCCACTCTTAGTGGAGAATGGCAGATCTGCCTTTGCAATAGGAGCTGGGGACCCACTCATATCTCTGGTGATACTGTTAACATTTCCAGGTTTTTCAGCTGAGCCTTGATGGCTCATGGATTTAGTGTGTGCCTCCTTCAACACACACAGGTTGTGATGCTCTTGAAAAAATGTGTGGGGGAATGTGATCGCTTCCTCTCTCTATGTATTATACTGGCTTGGAGCTGTCTGTGCTCCAAGATACTGACAGGCACACACACACACACAGACACACGCACACAACTACACACACTTCATTGTCTCTAGGGTGCCTCCTGCAGCAGAGGCCATTTGGCCTTCATGCTGTGGGCAGCTTAGGGTACAAAATCCATCTTCCCCAGTGGTACTTTTCCTTTCATGGCGCATTCTGGTTTTAACACATCCCAGTTTATGTGTTTTTACAGACTTGAATCCCAGTGAAATCAGCATTCCTATCTCTTTTTCAAAGGCAGACAGATTTTGTTTTTTACTTCTCATCCATTTATTATTCAAAAACCTAAATGTATAAAATAGAAAGGCATTATTCATTTAAACTCATATTTGTAAAGAGATTCATTACCATTAGCCTCTTTGACAATGATTCATTTGGTTAGAAACAGGATACATTTTTTCCCCCTCCTCTTTATTTTTTATTTTTATTTTTAAAAATGTTTTGTTTTGTTTTTATTGGTTATGAATATTCATGGGGTACAAAGCAAATTGTC
>NW_007742783.1:11802-15888 GCF_000696425.1 Galeopterus variegatus
TTATGAGACATGTTCTTTTACAGCAAGGGCAAAGCTATTTCTATATACATCAGAATATGACCTATTGTTACCAGTGTATCAAATTTCCATAATCTTTAAATAAAATAAAGCTCTAACAGTTTTGTTGGCTGACGAAAATACTTTTTTTTGTATAAAGTAAGCATGAACTTGGTTTTGTGTCAACTCATCAAATCTATGAGGAGAAACAATTCACTTTCAAACCTCTTTAAGTGTCTAATATTCTGGCACAGCTGAACTTCAAATATCATGTTTCTTTTTAAAAGAATTCTTAGTCAACAGTTCATATAATTTCCCCGTGCTCTTCAAGGACACAAGCAAAAGAGTTAGATTTGTATTGGGAAGGCCCAGGCAGAGACTTAGCCAAAATCCATGCTGTTGATGGGAATGAAATCAGATCATTAGGTTAGAGATAATAGGAACTAATGCATTGGTCATGATCGCTGTGCCAGATCCCTTCCAGTTAAAGTCCTGTCTCCACAGTTCCTGGTTTAGAAATCTGCTGTTCTCTGAGCATTGTTGACCACATATTGGACTATGGAGGGGACCCATGAAATTTGGACTAAGAAGTTGCTTAGAGTAAAGATTTCTGCCCAAAGAGGTAACAATGAATAGGTGAGCCTATCAGGCAGACTTTGTTTACAAACTAGACTACAGACTACAGAGAAGATTGTTTAATAGAGAGAGGAGAACAAAACAATGCACAGAACCCTGAAGACCATGAAACCCACAGAAGAGGAGGCAGCAGCTAGTCCCAGACTTATCTGGGTCACACTGACAGCTCTCTGTTTCTGTCTGTTTCTGTGAATTCTTAGCCTCCCATTTAAGTTGGCCTGATTTATTCTTCATTCTTATAATCCAAAGTGCCTACACATGCATGACCAGAAAACCCTTTATTTCCATATTTATTGAGACTCCCTGTTAGGTGCTGGGCTCTGTGCTGGATATTACTAGTCTTCCAGGAATGCACAGGAGAAATCCATAAATTTTTTTTTATCTAAACAATAGACCACTTAAGTATGTCTCTTTTATTAACAGGGTAGCAAAACTGTACTTAGTTTCTATTTCTGCATTTCTGGAAGACTTTAAATGACCTACAAACCCATTTTGAACCAAGAGTGCGGGGATTTCTTTTCACATGTGTCAAGCTCCCGTGAACGTCCCATGACAAGCACTCATAGCTAAGGTGGAATAGAACTTTGTTTTGGAGAATTCTAAGAATTCCTACATAATGCCTTTATTTTTCTTCTTCAAAATAAACTGGAGCAAAAATTAACATGATATGTCATAGTCCAGTGACAAAGTTTTTGCTAGCATAGATGATAATATTGTACTTAATTGTTGGAGGTGGGATTTGGTTAGACCATGCATTGGCTCTTTAATTTACCTAATGCTGTTTTAGAGAATTAACTACCCTGAGCCTTAATTTTGCCATCTTGAAAAATGTAAATAATAACCTCAAATTATCTCCTGTTAGAACCAAAAAGGATAATGCATTTTATAGTACTTAGCACGGGGCTGGCACATAACTGATCAATACTTGTTAGTTTCTTTTCTTTCCTCCCTCTTTCCTTTCCCTTCTTCCTTTCAACTCTTGTCATAAGTAAAATTGCACACTGTCTTAAAGTCTGCTTTTAAGTGTTGCATCAAAACCACATCCCTAAACCTAAATGGCAAGATATTTTATTATTCTGAGTGGATCTTACTTCATGTAATATTCATTTCCTGTATAACATACACTGGCTGACCTTAAAAACAAACCAAAGAGAAGTCATTTTTTTGGTGTGTCATACCTAAGCTGTCAGACAAAGCATGATAAAACCAGTTTTAGTTCTACCTTTTCTATAATAAGGTACGTGGATGGAAAATGGGGAATATTTATCTTCTGGGTATGTGACCCACCCCAAAAGTAAACAATATACAGTTAATTCCTCCTTTCAACTCACACAGATCTCTTCAGCGATGGAATCTGGGCCACACTTCAGAATTCTTCAGACCCTTCCCAGCTATCTAGGACTCCCAGAATGCTTATTTAAGAATTGGCAGCATCTCAATATCAGGCAACTGTCTAAATTACTGTAGTAATATCCTTCTCTGAAAATTAAAGAAAGGCTGTTAAGTAAATACTTAGAAAATGTTCTTTAGATACAAATCAAAGCATAGTATATTTGGTTAAGAGCTTGTCAGAGCATTTGAGGTTCCAAGTGAAGATCCACAGGCTCGTTCTCTGTGCACACCTGGGCAAGTTACGCCAACAAGTTCAGCTGTAAACCCAGGTCTTTGTTTGCAGCAAGTCTTCTCAGAAGAGTTGTCCACACTTGCTGTCCCCACTTCCTCATCTTTTCATCTCAGCTCACTTCAATCAGCATTTTGTCTTCACTAGACCATTGAAATGGCACTATTTAAGGTCACGAAGACCTAAACACAAAGATCACAAAGATAAGAACAAAGCAAGCTCTCCCTTCTGTGTCCTCATCTTATTTGACATGGTGATGCATTTGAAACGGTTGGTCACCCCTCTCCTTTTTCGGTGTTTGACACTTTAGTTGGCTTCAATGACTAGCTTTCCTCTCACTTTGCTGCCTGTCCCGTTCTGGCTTCCTTTGCTGGCTCCTCTTACTGATGAAGGGAAGCAAGAAACTTTTCTTTGTCTGTATCTCCTCTAGCTTCACTTTCTACCTAGGTGACCCAGGATTTCAGCTTTAAATGCTAATCTGCATGTGGAAGACTCCCAAATTTTTATCTCCACTCCAGACCTCTCTCTGAACCACAGCCTCTTGCTTCTATTTAACTTTGCCACTTAGATGTCTAGAGGCATCTTAAACTCTAACATGGACAAAAAGACCAATTGAGTTTGTCTCTGCAATCTTCTCCATTCTTAGCTTTCTCTATATCAGCAAATGGCATCACCTCCCATCATTATTCAAGCCAAAAACTTAGAAATCACTTCTGATTCCTCTTTTTCCCTAACTCTCTTCATGCAACTGTAGTCCAAACCATCATTGTATCTTCCGTGAACTACTGCTGTAAGATATCAACATGTCTCACTGCTGACTACTTTGCTACTTTTATGCTGTCAGTCTAAAGCCCAAATCAAGTCATATACTCCCCTTCATGAAATCCTTCAATGACGTCCCATTGAATTGACAGGGAAAACCAAATTCTGTCCTCAAAGCCTTATGTAGTCTAGCTTTAGCCTTCCCCTTTAAACTGTTTGTACTCCTCTGTTTCCCTGTTTTACTGCATTCCAGTACACTTTCTTTTGTGTTTGTGAGTGCCTCAAGGGCTTTACAGTTGCTATTCCTTCTCCTTGAAACACTTTTCCCTAGGATTTTCAAATGGCTGCTTGCTCTCATTTGAGGTCTTAGTTGAAATGATGCCATTGTATAAAAACCTTACCTTACTATCCTAGTCAAAATCGATGTACCAGTGCCCTACCTCCATTACTTTCTTGCATACCATTCTATTTTATTTCCTGCGAAGCACCTACCAATATCTGAAATTATTTATTTATGTCTTGTTTATGGTGTTTCTCTGATCTCTGGTATGTCAGAAGCTTGTTGCATCACCAGCACTCAGAACAGTGCTGGCACAAAGCAGGGGCTTCTTTTATCAATAGTTGTTGTCTGGCTGACTGGATGCTTTCATTCTCTGCAAGGTTGTGACAGTAGCAAAATACATCTCAGGATTGTCTGTAAAGTTCTCAACTGTACTTATAGAAAGGTGCTCAGTAAATGTTATCCATCATTATTATTAAAATATAAATTTTGGTCTAGAAAATTAGCTAACCATTAACTATTAGTAATTGCTATATAATGCTGTAATGGGTGTGGTGAAAAAGACATTCTCATACGTTGCTGATAGAAATGTAGATCCTCTTAGGGCCGCCCGGTGGCGCACTGCTACAGTGCGCCGCTTGGGAAGTGTGACGGCGCTCCCGCCGAGGGTTCGGATCCCACATATAGTCCGGTTCCCGCTCACTGGCTGAGCGAGGCACAGGAGCAACGCCGGGGGTTGCGATCCCGTTGCTGGTCCCGGTCCGGTACGGGGGCGACACTGAGGGTTGCG
>NW_007742783.1:17284-18236 GCF_000696425.1 Galeopterus variegatus
ACTTTCTTTCCCCTCACCGAGGACTGCCATGCACCTGATGTGAACCAGAACCCTTCCATACACGGGCTGCCTGGATCAGTGGTTCCACATGACTGGCGCCCATGTCGAATAGATGAATTAATAGTTTGAATATCATGCCTGTCAACCCTTCAAAATTTATCAATATTTTTACTCACCTTTAGTTCTGTCTCTTTCTCAGAAGAGGAAAACTTCACTTTTAGCCAAAAGCTAACTTCTGTGTTCTACCTCTTCAGCATTTTGCACTAATGATTATGCTGCTTCTCTTCTGTCTTCAGCCTTTTCTTTTCACTCCAGGTGAGGAATCCTCAAGTCTTTCTCATTAACAAAAACCAAACAAACTCCACCCATGAAGGCTTTAGAGCTAATTTTCATCTATAAAAAATATGGGGGTAAGGGAACTGATTGGTTTTATCAAGAAATTCAAGGCATTAAAAAAAATACAAACAGGAGAGGCTGTTTTTGATTTTAAGAAACATAAGGAGACATAGCAATCTAATATACTACTTGGAACATGTTTGGATCCTGATTCCAATTGTAAAAGGACATTTTTTGAGATAATGGAAGAATTTTGAATATGGATGGAGTATCAGACATAACAAGGAGTTATTGTTAATTTTGTTGGATCTATAATATTGGCATTATATTTATATAAAAATGTGCATATTTTAGTGATACATAAGGAAGAATATGGCGATTACATTAAATCTCATGATATATGAGATTTGCTGTAAAATAACTTGGGAAAAGAGAGCAAGAAAAAGGACAAATGTAAAAGTAGGAATATGATTGTTTGTAATTGCTTAGTCTGAGTAAATCGTGGTGGTTTATTTTATATTGTTTATACTTTTGTGTATGTTTGACGCTTTTCTTCAAAAAGTCGTCTTAAAAAACCATATGAACAAATAAATCTGTTCCCTTTAATCTTATTTCC
>NW_007742783.1:19611-20674 GCF_000696425.1 Galeopterus variegatus
GGGGGGGGGGGGTTGTAGGCACAGAACTGTCCCACGATGTTCCAGACGGAAGGTCACCAAGAGCGATGTTATCATCCTTTTGAAGAAGCTGTTCTCAGCTCCCAGCACTGCAGTAGCCTTCATTGGAGGAAGGGATAAATTCCTTCTCTGTGCATTCCAACTGATCTGTCAATCACAACAAAAAGGATGTGTTTAGGCTTCCCTGTTAGCCTTACAGAGATAGTTTGAGGATCCCTGTCATAGGAACAAACATGCCTTTAGATAAAGACCACTCTCTTCCTCTTCCTTAAGGCCTGGCATGATTAGCTTTAGTTTTTTCACCCTGGCACATGCTCACTGCACTCTGTGCCCCGACCCCACATGGCATTCTCCCGTTCCTCCTCCCATGGACCTTTGCACACATGACACTTGTGTCCCCTCTGCCCTTGCTCTATCTTCTCCCCTGGCCACCAACTCCTTCAGAGCTGAGCTCTGTCATACTTTCTCGGGAAGCCTGCCCTCCCTCTGGAGACCAATTCCTGCTATAACCTGCTCTCCCACTCCATGTAGGACTCCTTCTTATCCCTTCTCAGGCTGTAATGTTACATTTATTGAGTCTTTAATAAAGTCTGTCCCACATTATACTATAGATTCCATGTGGGCAGGGACCACGTTTTAATTTTTTGCCTTCACTAATCCTTACTGTCTTGCAAGTAGCAGGCTCTTAATTAGCCTATGTCAATCTCCCAAAACATAAGCCTCAAGTGTCATTTGATTTCTCTCTTATCTCAGTCTGTCCTGCTCTGTGCCTCTTATTTATGGCCCATCTTTCACCTGTTCTCCTTCAGCCCAATCCTGAATCTAAATACCACAGAGGCCTCATAAACATTGAGATTAAAAAGTGGAGTCAATATTCTCCTAAACCCCAGTTGCTGTATCAAAACTCAATTGCTTCTCCCTGTCTGTGTAAAATCTTATTGTCATTAGTATAAGTTCTCCAGCTTATCTTCTCCTCATTTCCCGATCACAAAAGATTTTGAAATCTGCCTTTTTCTGCACTTCATGTCCTGCCAACATATCAGTG
>NW_007742784.1:0-2132 GCF_000696425.1 Galeopterus variegatus
TCCCGGTCCGGTACGGGCGTGACACTGAGGGTTGCGATCCGTTGCCGGTCACGAAAAAACAAAAAAAAGGAAAAAAAAAAAAAAGAAGGAATTTCTCTTAATTCCACCAGTGATATAAACACCCTTGGTAAATATAGACATTGTCAGATGCTGTTTCTGCCATCAACAAAATAATTAAGGTAACAGAAATTATACAGTCATAAAAAGAGGCTGTATTTTTATTGAAATGGATTCTGAGTAATAAAAGACATTAACAGTATAGCACACTAATTTATCACAAGATTTTAAACATTGACATACAACTAGAATATTAAAGTATTTTAAATGGGGCCGGCCCGGTGGCGCACTCGGTAGAGTGCAGCGCTTGGGGGCATGGCGATGCTCCCGCCGAGGGTTCGGATCCCATATAGAGACTGGTCCGCTCACTGGTTGAGCGCAGTGCGGGCGTGACACCGAGGGTTGCGATCCCATTACCGGTCACGAAAAAAAGACAAAAAGGAAAAGAAAAAAAGTATTTTAAATGAAAATAAATTTTTGGTAGTATGATATTAAAGATAAAGTTATATCCTAAAAAATAAGGAAATACTGACTGCTCTTTTGAGAACTTTTGGCTTTTCATTTTTCCGGGAACCATTGAACTAGCTTGAGTCAGTTCCCTTTAGGAAGAGACTAGCCAAGGCTTCATTCTGTCTCTATAAGATTATGTACTAGTGTGGCAGTTTGTTAGCCCATTGGCTCTCGATTCTTTTCTTCTGTTTCAGAACACCCAAAGATATACTCGGTGCACCCAAAGAAGAACATTCCTTGTCTGTACCAGTGGCTCTCTTAAGCAGTGATTCTCTACTGGAGGCATACCAGAATCTCTAGAGAAGCAATAATTCGTTCATAGATTGGAAAAGGTCAAATGCACCGTCCCAGGAATCAGGACCCGTTACCCATCCCATGTCCTGTTTCCCATCTTACACACAACTAATAGCCACTAGTTTGGACAGTCTTTTATAAATAGTCTGCTCATGTAAAGTTAATTATAATCATGAAAATGGTTTAGAATTGTCATTGAAAATTAATCAAAATTAACATTTTATTTTCCTGTGATAGATTCAAGAAGGTAGATTTTACCCACCACTGGTGTTTGGGTGCAGGAGATGCAGGAGAAGGAAGAGCGAACGCTATTTCCGTATTAGTCTTGGGTTGCTGGGTGGATGTCAGAACCATTTTCTGGTCAGGGGACAGTGACAGGGGAAGATGTTATTTTTTGATATGTGGAATTTCGGGTGTTGTGAGATGCCCCTAAGTAATTTCTTCTGTTCCCATAGTTTCCCACGTACATGTTGATAACTCCTAAATCAATATGCTGTGCTAGCCCAGTCTGCCCTATAGGCCATATATCATGTCGCCTTTACCTCCTGGCCCTCAGCCTTCCTCTATCCTTTTACTCACCACTCTGTTTAATCATAGTTCTAACAGTACCTCACTTTTTTCATAGGAAATTTTATTTAGAAGCTTGACATATACAATAGATTTGGTTAAAAGGGTCTCTTCTAATACCCCTGTCTTAACTTCTTTGATCCTGTGAGCAACAAAGAGGAAAGGATAAACATCTTTCTGCTCTGTAGCAAACTTTAACTTTAGTTCTTCGGTTTTTTATTATAATTGTAGCAGAGATTGGCAGTCAAATGCTAACATTGTATTACTACCTAACAACAGTGTTCTGAGCACTTCTGCACATTAACCCTTTTAATCCTGACAACATGCCTATAAAGTAGATGTTGTTACCTCGTTTTACACATGAGGAACCCAAGGCACAGAGAGGTTAAGTGTCTTTCCCAAAATCACACAGCAAGTAAATGGAAGAGCATGCAGACCCTTTCAGTCTGAAGCCAGAGTCTGTTCTAACTCTAAAGCCTGGAGATAAAGTATGTCACCAGGTAGGGATCTGTGGCCAGGTGGAAGCCAGGAGACATTAAGGGAACCAAAAGAGGGAACTGGAATAATCCTCCAAATAAACATCTCCTAATGCATAATTGTCTACTTCTGGACTTTCTATACCATTCCATTGCTCTAATACCACACCATCTTGATAACTTGAAAATTTGTATTATCTTTTAATTCTATTTTCCATGAAATTTTTG
>NW_007742784.1:2979-4543 GCF_000696425.1 Galeopterus variegatus
GGGGCCGGCCCTATGGCTCACTAGGAGAGTGGAGAATGCAGGGCTGGTAGCGCCGAGGCCATGGGTTCAGATCCTATATAGGGAGGGCCGGTGCGCTCACTGGCTGAGCGTGGTGCAGACCACACCATGCTGAGGATTGCAATCCCCTTACCGGTCAAATTTAAAAAAAAAAAAAAAAAACATCTTTGCCTTCTTTCATTAAGTGTGATGTTAGCTGTAAGTTTCTTGTACATTTCCTTTATCATGTTGAAGAAGTTCCCTTCTATAACCTAGTTTGCTAAGAGAATTTTATCAGGAATAGATGCTAGATTTTGTCAAATGCCTTTTTATCTTTTGAGATGATCATGTAGTTTTGTTTTTTTAATTGTTAATATGGTGAATTATATTGATTGATTTTTGAATGTTAACCAATCTTGTAGTTTTGCAAAAAAAAAATAAAAACCCACTTGGTCGTAATGTATTGTTCTTTTTTTATATTGTTGGGTTTGATTTGCTAAAATTTTGTTAAGAATTTTTTATCTATGTTCATGAGTGATATTGGTATGTAGTTTTCTTTTCCTGTAATGTCTTTGCTAGTTTTGGAATCAGGGTAATGCTGACCTCATAAAGTGAGCTGGGAAATACTCCCTTCTCATTTTTCTGGAAAAATTTGTGTAGAATTGTTATTATTTCTTGTTTAATGTCAGAATTCCTCAGTAAGGCTATCTGGGCCTGGAGTTTTCTGTGTGAGAAGCATTTTATCTATAAATTTTATTTCTTTAATAGTTATAGGACTATTTTTTGTTTGTTTGCTTGCTTTTTGCTTTTTGGGTTTTTTTGCAACTGGCCTGTCTGGGCATCCAAACCCATGACCTTGTTGTTATAAGGCTGCACTCTAACCAACTGAGCTAACTGGCCAGCCCCTAGGACTGCTCTTGAGTGAGCTTTGGTAGTTAGGCCTTTTGAGGAATTTGTCCATTTCGTCTAAATTATCTAATTTACTAGCATAACTTTTTCATAATATTCCCTAATTATGCTTTTAATGTTTGTAGAATCTGTAGTGATGTTACCTCTCTCATTCTTGATGTTGGCAATTTGTGTATTCTTTGTCTTCTACTTGTTCAGTATAACTAGCATTTAATCTATTTTATTGATCTTCTCAAAAAACCAACTTTGGGGCCGGCCCGTGGCTCACTCGGTACAGTGCGGTGCTAATAACACCAAGGCCACGGGTTCGGATCCTATATAGGGATGGCCGGTTAGCTCACTGGCTGAGTGTGGTGCTGACAACACCAAGCCAAGGGTTGAGATCCCCTTACTGGTCATCTATTTTTTTTAAAAAAAAAAAAAACAACTTTGATTTCATTGATTTTTCTCAACTATTTTTCTGTTGTCTGTTTTTGTTGATTTCTGCTCTACTTTTTATTTCCTTCTGCTTACTTCAGGTTCAAGTTGTTCTTTTTCTGGTTCCTTAAGGTTGAAGCTGAGATCACTGATTTGTGATCTTTCTTCTTTACTAATATAGGTACTCTCATGCACAATGAAAATGTTGCAAGAATAAATAAATAAATAAATAAATAATATG
>NW_007742784.1:7018-20673 GCF_000696425.1 Galeopterus variegatus
GTATTTCTCTTTCTGTGCCTGACTTGTTTCACTTAATATAATTCTCTCAAGGTCCATCCATGTTGTTGCAAATGGCAGTATTTCATTCGTTTTTATAGCTGAGTAGTATTCCATTTGAGTGGATACGGAAAATGTAGTATATCTACATCATATTTTTTATATATGCTATTTTTACCCGCTTCATCAGGGTCCAGTCTAGGATCACACTTGCCTTTGCCTTTATGCATTGTCATGTCTCCTTACTTATCTTTAATTTGAAAAAGTTCTTCAGCCTTTGTCTTTCACACCATTGATATTTTTGAAAGAATACAGGCCAGTTGTTTTGTAGAACCTTTGTCAAGCTGGGTTTGTCTGGCGTTTTCTTATTAGATTCAGGCTATATGTTTTTGGGCAGGAGCACCACAAGTGATGCTGTGTCTTTCTCAGTGCTATACATCCAGAGGCAGTGGTATCAGTTGCTCCACTGCTGGTGATGTTGGTCCTCTAAGCACTCTGTGTTGAAAGGTTCTTATAGTCATATGAACTCTGGCATGTATGTACTTGGACTCTGACTGTAGGAATTTTCCTGCTAAGTATTCGCTCTCTCAAGTAGGCAGCATTCTGTTCCATCTCTCTGTTCAGTCAGGTAAGCTTGAGTTGCCTCCCAGTTCTCTCTCTCTTTTGCAACATCATTATCTGAGACTCATGCTTCCCATCAGGAACCATAATACCTTTTATTAAGTCACATCCCCTAGCCAGGATGTCTAAACCAGTGATTATTTCTTCCATTCCGTCAGCATATTTTTAGTGTTTTCTTGGTTTCAAGTTAGGTTCTTTGGCTCTAGCAAAGTTAAGCATCGGAGCAGTGGTTTCAGAGGAGAGTTTTATAGCTGAATATGGGAAGACTTAGGTGCCATCGGGTCAGTTTGAATCAGACTCAGGTTCGTTTTATCCCAAATCACAGCCTTTCAGGCTAACCTTATTTTGATTATAGTTAAAATTTGAGTGTTTGCTGCATGTCATTTACAGTGCTAAACATTCTCTGTGTGGTAGCTTTATGTGTTCCTTAAAACAACTCTAGAAAGTAGATGCTATTTTCTTTGGTTTACAGATGAGGAAATGGAGGCTTTAAAAGGTTAAAATAATATGGTTGGGAATTACCAGAACTCACACTCATGTCTCTCCAACTCCAAAGCCCTTCTCCTCTCCTTTGTAAGTAAAGAGTATCTGGGAAGAAAGTCACGATGGGGCTGCAAGTGTTGAAGTTAGCCTTCAAAGACTGAAATGCAAACAGTAGTGTCATTGCTAGATTGCAGGTAATTTTCAGCAGCTGCCATCCAGAATAGTGTTGTTTTGTTTTTTAAAAGGCTAGCCAAGTGCAGCAGTGGGAGTGAAGAAGGAACAAAGAAATCTGTAACTGGTTGTAATCAATTAGTTTTTAACACCACTACACTCAGACCAACCCATCCAGAGTTTTGGAGGTGTCTTTAAGGAGAAGAACTTAGATTTTTCTAGTTTGGATGTCCCCAACCATAAGACCCAGTTGCCTGGAATCGTCCTGGTTATACCACTTCCTGACCGTTATTAATAGTGCCTCACTCACTTTTAAAAGTATTGTGGTTTGGATAATTATATGGCCCACCATCCATAATCCTTCCTGAGTTATCTTCGGATTAACATAGAGACTGGTGTTTCATTCTAACTAGCGCTAATAGAAGTTGGTCTGTTTTTATTCACTTTCTTTGCTACCATGCCAATTTATACATTTCAAGTTAGCTTTGGTTTTAGTCTGTTGACCCAACTAATTTAAAGGCATGGTTTGCTTAAGTTAGCAAGATTTTCCACACTTGCTCTATCATCCTTTCTGCCAAAATATTTTGTAAATGACACTTTACCCCTTTGTACTTTGGTAGCTGAAATAAGCTCATAAGTTTTTATAAACCTATTGTGAAACCTAATCAGTATAGCAGAGGAACCTTTTGCAACATGAATCATCACCCCTAGCATAATTTGGTTTTCACTTATCAGATTATCTTAAAGTGGGGTGTACCTATATTTGCGTACTAGTGTGATGCTGCATAGGTGTGCATAACACAGCCAGAGAGTAGTCCTAGGCTTGTGGCTGTGGGTGTTCTTAAATTTTATATTCTCTTCTCTTTGGGCAGTGCACGATCTGATTTTCTGGAGAGATGTGAAGAAGACTGGGTTTGTCTTCGGCACAACGCTGATCATGCTACTTTCCCTGGCCGCTTTCAGTGTCATCAGTGTGGTTTCTTACCTCATCCTGGCTCTTCTCTCTGTCACCATCAGCTTCAGGGTCTACAAGTCTGTCATCCAAGCTGTACAGAAGTCAGAAGAAGGCCATCCATTCAAGTGAGTTGAAGTATCACAAGTAACATTCTACTTGTGATTTTAGTGAAGGGGTTCTCTAGGGCTGATCAGGTGTAAAACTCAAACTTCACTAAAAATCAAGATTTATGGAGCATGATGAAGCTTGATTGGTGGCAGGAACCATCAACTAGAGGCCTTGAGATCACCTCAAGAAGTGGCAAAGTTAGGAACCAAGAACTTTTTGACAAACTAAAGGCTTATACTTCAAGACCAAAGAGGACTCTCTAAATTCCTGAGCAGGGTAGGGAAAGCAGAGCACCTACAGCAGTACTCAGTTAGATGGGGTCCCAAGTACATGTTTAAGCCCCCCCTTGAAATGCTGGTCTTGAGGCTGTGCTCTTGATGATATCAAAACTCACTGTGTTTGCTCATGGTTTTATTACTGATTTCCTTCTTATCTCTCCTTTAGTTTTCTTAATACCAGAGGCAAGTCTTAATGAAATCAGTACGTCATGCATTTCTAGGATCCGATTTCTAGCTTTTCTGGTTGTGCTATAACTTTAACAGATGTTTTCTTCACACTTTTCCTCTTGAAAATCAGAGTCCGCAAAAAATTTGTACTTTAACATTAGCAAATGATAAGTTTTTTAAAAGCCCTTTTTCAAAGAAAAAGAGACCCTGCTGTGACTACACAGAACAGGTTTCTGTCTGGAGCTCTCTGGTTGTTGTATTTTGGTGAAAATAGAAGGAATAATTTCTACTATCTGTGACATTAAAAAATTTACTGCAAATTAGTTTTAACAAACTAATAGCTTTTGAATGAATAAGCAAGTAAATTTTACTGTCTTGCAACAAGCTCAGGAGTCTAATGGGTTTTTTTTCCTCTTTTGCATGATACTATTGTGGATTTATTCGATATGTTTTGCTAAGTTGTATTAATTTACAACATCTAGTTTTTTTTTTTTCCGTTAAATTTTTATTTTGTCAATATACAATGTATATGATTATTATGGCCCATCACCGACACCTCCCTCCCTCCTCCCTCTCTCCCCTCCCCCCCAAGAATGTCCTTTCCGTTTGCTTGTTGTAACAACTTCATAAAAGTATAGTTGTTATATCTTCTTCCCCACCCCACCCCCCGGACAACATCTAGTTTTTATAAGTTTATATTTGGTAGTAAATATTTTCTCAATAAATAGGAAGGAGAAACATGCCTATCATTTTTCTGTTTTCCCCACAAGACTGTAGGCTTCTTAAGGAAAAAGAAGTCTTATCTTTCCTGATATCCCAGCACATAGCAGAGTGTCTGTGTATGCAGAAGGCACTCAGCAAATACTGTTACACATGGTTACATCTCAGTTCAGGGAACAGAATCCAGATCTTTCTGTCTTCTGCAGTTTTCAACCCTATCAAATTCAATATCTCTATCCTCCTTTTTTGTTTTTTAAACAAATATTTTATAATGCCTTCTTTACCATTCTGAAATGAAATTCATAGATAATATAATCTACAAATATAATGTCAAAAATAGATCATAATTATAATATAAAGGGGTGATAAAATAGAAAGCCATTTATAATAAAGTAACATGTATTTTAGTCAATGTTTAATTGCTTGGACATGGCTACACCAAAAAACATAATGAAGAAGTCAGATATTTGCATCTACCTGTATAATCACCAGTACAGATGTGGTTTGCCAAAATGTTTAAAAAAAAAAAAAAAACTCAGTAAAGTTTTAGCATAAACAAAATTCAGTTTTAGGAATTCACAATATGTTAAAAGTGTGGAGAAAAAAAAGCCTTGTTTTTGTATGTTCTGGCCCATTAATTATAAGTAAATACGTTCACCTTTGTGAATATCCAATAAGCTATGAGGCAGTAATACTTATGCAGAATATAGGACAATTCTTTATTGTTCATGACCGTCCCACACTTTACAGTCACTTTGCAGACACTTTGCATCATCCTTGCCTCTGCCCACTAAATGACAGTAGTGTCCCCACCCCACCCCATGACAACAAAAAAATGCCCCTACAGATTTCTAAAGTCCATCCTGGGCGCCAATTTCACACTCTAAAGAACTGCTATGCTAATAGAAAATCTTCTCCTCCCATGTCAAACGTGTGACTGTTGTTTCTTCTTCTGGAAGAGCCTACCTGGATGTAGACATTACTCTGTCCTCAGAAGCCTTCCATAATTACGTGAATGCTGCCATGGTGCACATCAACAGGGCCCTGAAACTCATTATTCGTCTCTTTCTGGTGGAAGATCTGGTTGACTCCTTGAAGGTTAGTTGCTTCTGCAGCTTTTGGTGAGACTGAGAAAAAATCAGGGACTGGGTTATAATTCAGGGGGAAAAACAGTACATAAGAGTTTTATCAGACAAAAAATGGACACATGCTTATTCCAGCCTGTAAAAATGGGGCTGAGTCAATATAGAGAAAAGTACCGCCTCCTGCTGGAGAACAAACTTCAGAACAGGGGTGCTGTAATTGGCAGCAGTGCAGTTACAGTCTGTCTTTGGACCTCAGAGAACTACAGAATTCTCTCACACCCCTCAGATGTATAGCACAAGTAGGGGACCCTTCATCTTAAGATCTTCTCTATGTCAGACGTCACTAAACGTATGCAGACTTCATTAGCTGGAGGAAAGTGGCATCAGTTAGCCTGAATTTTGTGTTACAGTTATTTCTGCTTAACCCTCTGACTTTGGCCTTCACAGCTGGCTGTCTTCATGTGGCTGATGACCTATGTTGGTGCTGTTTTTAATGGAATCACCCTTCTGATTCTTGGTAAGGTGGCAGGGAAAATGTTTCCATGCTCTTTGAAGTAATTTGTAAGAATAAGAGTGAAAAGAATGCCCATCATGGCTCTACTCATTCCACTTGGCCCAGCCTTTAATGTCCAGGGAGACCTTGAAGTAGATATTGGAGGAACCTGTGTTTGTGATCACAGGTTTATTAAGTGGGCCCAATTACAAGGAAATATCAAAACGGCCAGAAGTAGAGGAGATTTGTCTAGGTTTGGTTTAAATATGAGGATCTTACTTATAGAAACCATTTTTGTAATTTGGAAATTATTTGTGGTACAAAGAAGGCAGCCTTTGCACCTGGAAAGGTTTTTTTTTAATACTACCCTAAATTGGCTTTCTTTATCTAATTGTCCTTAAATGGGATCTCTAGCCAGGATTTCTCATTTTGAGGAAGATCTATGTTTCCCTATTTTTTATGATAAAAAATGTGTGTTAGTTTGAGTCTTGAGACTTTGTGACTGTCTCACATTTACACTTGCCATGTCCCATGATTCTGTCTTATAGCCGAACTGCTCATTTTCAGCGTCCCAATTATCTATGAGAAATACAAGGTAAGCATTTGTCTGTTCTAAAGCAGATAAGCCCATTGATGTATGACTAGTTTTAGTTCATTTTTGAGGCATTGAAAGTTCAGAGGAGTCTTTTTATAATACATTTCTACAATCTAATTTTGTAAGTCAAGTGCCTATTAAAAAACTGGTAACAGTGGTTTCCTCAAAGTAGAGGAATTTGGTTATCTAGGAGAGATATGGGTAGGAGAGAGACACTTTTTATACCTTGTTGTATGCTTTTTAATTTGTATCACATGGACGCATTATCTATTCAAAAATAATATGTTGGAAAATGCTTAAATGAATAAAAGCTGAGTGTCTAAAAAAGAAACTTAAACTGTAGGCTATTAAGGGAATCCATCAGTGTGAACATATGTTTGCACTGTAGAATGATGTATACAGAATATACTAGATGCTATGAGGTTATTCTTTATGGATTAAGTCATCCATCAACAGACTTTGTGGTTTTTTGGTATTAAGTGAATTCATCTTACCCAGGAGCCCAAACACATTTATAATTACAGAATATGGATTAGATGTAGCTGGGCACCATGTCATGTGCCTGTAGTCCCAGCTACTTGGGAGGCTGAGGTAGGATTGCTTGAGCCCAAGGGTTCTGGGATATGCCAATCAGTTGTCTGCACTAAGTTCACCATCAATATAGTGACCTCCTAGGAGTAGGGGACCACCAGGTTGTCTAAAGAGGGATGAACCAGCCTAGGTCGGAAACAAAGCAGGTTAAAACTCCCCTGCTGATAAGTAGTGAGATCACGCCTGTGAATAGCACTCCAGCCTGGGTAACACAGGGAGACCCCATCTCTAAAAAAAAAAAAAAAAAAAGTAAAGTAAAAAAGAATATAGATCAGGCACATGGTTTCTAGTATTCAGAAAATGCTGTACTCCAGTGTCTTTAAAGGAAATACCTACTAAATAAGACTTACCTCTGCAAAAGATGAGTGATTTTTATTTTAACAAAGTATGGCATAGTTTGAAGTCTAAAACCAGAAGTTTTTTTAAATACTTTAAAAAACTGGGCATTATTTTCATTTTCCATACTACTCAACAGTATTTTAAAAATGGTTAAACTAGACAGAAGAACAGTGCCTTCAGGAAAATTGTTAACCTCTGTGTTGCCACAACTGAGTATACTTTTCTTCCTTAAAAGACCCAGATTGATCACTATGTTGGCATTGCCCGGGATCAGACCAAGTCAATTGTTGAAAAGTAAGTATGTTGAGGGACCATATTTCATCATGACGTGTGCTTTTCTTCCCAGTTATTTTTAGTCCCCTATTTAAAATGCTGATGCAAAAGAAAGTAATTTCACCCTGAGAAAAACTTGGTTAATAGTTGTTTTTTGTTTTTTTAACTAGAAATTTAATTTTTACTAGAAATTATTTCACCTGCTTCTTAAAAAAAACATCCTTTGTACCTTAGATTATAAAGGATCGGTGGAATCAGGACCACTATGCCTTTTTGAACTGACTTTTAAATATTCTTAGTTGTCTCCCCACCTTCATTTTCATATGTATCAGTTAAGCCAAACTCTTCCTTCTTTCTTCACAAATGAAAATTTTATGCTCAATGGGCATTGGTAAAGAAAAAAAAATTTTAATAAGTAAATAATTTAAGACTCAAAGCTCTTTTCTAAGATTACCAAATTCCTGTTTTATTTTTTTGACCAATTAATATATATATATTTTTTTTAAAGGTAAGGGGATCTTAACCCTTGACTTGGTGTTGTCAGCACCACACTCTCCCAAGTGAGCCATGGGCCGGCCCTGATCAATTAGTATTTAAATCAAGTAATAAAATATTGATAAATATCTTTATGACTCCCTATATCAAGAAGCTGTTTTCTTCTTTTTATTTTGTTTTTTTTAAAGATGACCGGTAAGGGGATCTTAACCCTTGACTTGGTGTTATGAGCACCACACTCTCCCCAGTGAGACTTGCGCCAGCCCTTATTTTGAATTATTTCTAGCAAGTTCTATGAACCCAATACTTCTCATTAAAATGTTAACATTTTTTCGCAAGGTGTCATAACACCAAGGTCCAGGGTTTGGATCCCTATACCAGCCAGCTGCCAGGAAAAAAAAAAAATGTTAACATTTTTAATATTTTTCAAATATTCTTTAAAAAACAAAGTATCACAAATAGTTAAATCCCCTCAAGTTCCTTTCATACCCCACGTTAGTGCTTTTTCCAGCTTTATAAAAAGGAAAATGGGAATATAACATAACCAGACAGATCTGGCATGATGCCCAGGTCTCCACCTGCTTTTTTGCATTTGCACTGGTGCTAAAACCAGGCAGACAATTAGCACAAATATATATCTGGTTGCTGTTTACCCCTGATTTGTGAAAAACGGTCATAGCTCAGCTACAACTTGATGTCTTGATTGCCATGTTATCTGGCTTGGGTCATCTACTGTGGGATGTGACGTGTGGAGAGTAGCCTTGATCTTGGCGATGAGTAGCCTTAATGATTTCAGAATACCTTTGTCAGAATAAAGTAGAGCTTTGGTGTCCTGTGAAGGGCCGAGAACTGTTTCCAGCTCCTATAATCATGGGAACCAGGAACCAATGACTCATGTCCTTTTTACATGTTGCCTTGACCCTTGACTTCTGTTCCTTTTGTGGCAGTAGTGGGTGACTTAACATTTCTTTACCTGTACCTCACAGAGCCAAAGAGATGGGTTCTTGCATTGGCCAGTGTGCAGAAAGCATAGAAAGCAGGCATTATGCCCAGGCACCTCTCGTTCTTCTCTAGAATCCCCAGTGAAGGACGGCAGCAGGGGGAGGGGATGGATATTTGTGGACATCTCAGGATCATCCTAGCCCAGACTCAGCTCCTGCCTCTCTTTCCATCCATCCCTGTGAATGGGAGAATGTTTTTCACATTGTTTCAGCAAATGCTGGGCTCTTCTAGCATCACTGTTAAAATAAAAACCTAGGACAAATGCTTATGTTTTACCTACCTTTTTTTTTTTTTTTTTTTTTTTTTCCCTTAATAGGATTCAAGCAAAACTTCCTGGAATCGCCAAAAAAAAGGCAGAATAAGCACACGGAAACCGGAAATGCAACAGTTACTAAAATACCATTTAATAGTTATAATGTTGTTACTTGTATTATGAAGGAACATGCTCAGCATCAGCTTGAGCCTGCATTCCAAGCTTTTTTTTTTTAATTTGGTGTTTTCTCCCCTCCTTTCCCTTTACCCTCAGTATCAAGCACAAGAATTGTTGGACTAAAAGAAGAACTATCTTAGAACCCAAAAGAAAAAGAAAGAATCAAATTAATAGAATAAATCAATATCTTAGTGGTGGTGGAGCTTTTACCTGTAGCTTGAAAGGGGAAAGATTGGAGGTAAAGGAGAAAATGAAAGATAGAACACATCTCTTGGGTCCTTCTTTCCAGTTTTCAAGGATTAGTCTTACACAGCTTCCCATTATAGTTTCGCCCTTAGTTTTAAGTTAAGAAATAATGATTAACTTATGAAGAAATTATTTGGGGACAGGAATGGGATTCCTTCAAGGCCCTTGGGTTTTTTGCAGCCCTCTCATTCCATCTTCCTTCCCCACAATGTGAGCAGCTACTCCTAATCTTTCTCTCCTTCACTTAATGGTATAACTTTCAACTCTCATAATAACTTATAGGTGATAGTGAAAATTCCTGATTCCCAGAATGCCACCTGATAAATAAGAATGGAAATAGAAAGTGGGACTGGAGAGGGTGTCAGGAGGAGCACCACTGTGGCTGCCACTCCCTCTGCCACTCATCCCCGGGAAGGAAAGGCTCTGCCATTTGGGGAGGTGGTGTCTGTGTCATCTCTCTCAGACATCAGTGCTGAGCGTTAGTTTAAGAACTCATTCCCGAATGTGCTTTTTCCTCCCTCTCCCCTGCCCACCTCACTTCAAGTTTAATGAATATGGTTGTTCTTTTCTTACTATGAAATAAATGTCTGTAACTGCTGTACACTGCTGTAAACTTGTTAGAGAAAAAAATAATCTGCATGTGGGCTCTTCAGTTATTGAGTTATCGTAATCCTATCTCAGTCTGTGGGGGGGAACATTCTCAAGAGTTGGACTGCAGAAATACAAAAAGTCTGTTTTTTCTTTATCTTTTCCATACTGCTTTGTTCTTCATATGCTGCATCTGTAACCTGTGCTCATCATTTTAGCCTAAGGACCAAAGCCGAGCTGGCTTGAGAGGAGATTGTGTACGTCTGTGGTTAAGAGACCACAAATTAGTGTAGGGAAGTGCATTTTGTGGTTCAAATGGAGTTTTAACTGTTTCAAGGCTAGCTTATGGGTGCATGTTGTTTTGAGGGTTCTTTTCATTTTCAGACACATAAAATGTCCTGTAATGGCCCGGGGTGCTCCTTTGGAGAGTGTTTTCCAAGAAGTTTTAGGTGAGGATGACCAGGCAGGGCCAGATGGTTGATGGGCCTCGCGTACAATTAAAAGACAACAGAACAACTCAAATTGACATCTGATGGAGGGCAAATGGGACTCTTTGATTCCCATTTGAAACTGATAAGTTTCTCCCTCCCCTTCAACATGAAAATTTAGTAAACTTGAAAGAAAAGTCATGTGTGAATTCCTCCAGGTTGTAACTCTTGAGTCATAATCCTCCAGAGGGAATAAGCACTGGTGACTTTAAGTAAGGGCTACAATATTTGATGGTCCCTAAGTACTGCAACTCTGAAGAAAGTGTGGGAGGAAATTTTCTTTCCACTTTTTTTTTGAAAAATTACTTAGGAATATAGATGAGTAAAAGGTACCCTTGCCTTACTTACTTTTCTTACTTTCTTAGCCCCCTTCCCTTTTGAAACATTTAGCTGATTATTCATGTCATAGTAGGAAATGCATTTGCCATCATCATCCTTTGCCCTCCCTGGAAGTCAATGCACTGATCATCTTTTTGGGCTTCCCCTCCAAAAGACCTCTTTCTGCACTGGAAGCCTCCACATCTAGCTCTTTTCTTTTGTTGCTGCTGTGTTTAGATAATTGGAGAGATGTCTGTGCCACGCAGGAATTTTTTTTTTTTTAAAGAAAAACATGTAGATGAAAAAATTACTAACGAAACTTGTGTGCGTGTCTGTGCGTGCAACATAAAAAGCAGTAGTGCCTAAGGAGCTTAAATCTTGGTCCCTGTAAAACTGCAAATTGATGTGGTATTAATAAAATTTAAAAAAAAAAACACAAATGACTGGTGTCATTCTGCTAACTTTATTCTTTATACATTGGGTAAAGTAAGAACCAAACAAGGCTTCCACTCCCCCCAATCTCACTCCACTTTTGGGGCTTTAAAAGCGACTAATAGTTGATACTGGTAAGGATTCCCAAGATTGCAGAATTTCCATAATAGAGCACAGCTGTGCATTTGATGTCTGAAAAAAATGAGAGACCCTCTAAGAGGTGATCTTAAGAGAAAGATGAGGAGGAGTGGAAGAGGCCGGAGGGGTCTATTCTCCAAGTTCAGCCTCCCACCAACCTGCGAGGGTTCCCTGCCTGCAACATGGAGCAGCCTATAAATCACACATAGCCACAATGCACTTAAATTGAGGCAGTCACCATAGAAAATGGGAACTAAATACATCAGGTCTTTGCTGAAAGAACTTGTCACCACTGATTTGCTGCTCTTCTTCCATAACTAAGGCTGCTGTGACCCTTAAAACTGGATTTAAAAATTTTATTCAACATACCTCTTAGAAAACTTAGGGTGAAATATTTTTTAAATGACTGATGCAAACTTCACAAATACGCATACAAATGTTTGAATAGTGTCACTAAGTAACATGGTATATAAATATGTATTCAGAGTAACATTTACATATTGGCAATAATAGCAAGCATATCATTAACCAAAAAAAAAAAGATCATGAAGAAACTTCACCTGTTCATGTTGGAATCCCAAGGTGAGACAGGCACACCTAGGGATGAGGACCAGCTAACCCCCGACTTCTACCTGTTAGGTCATAGCTACAGTCAAGGTAGGGATCACTACCGCCTGCCTTCCCAAATCACTGACACTCAGAACTTCAGCTGCATCAGATCACAAAAAGGCTTATCAAAACGGATTGTTGGGCCCCATCCCAGTTCAGTAAGCCTGTGCTGGGGCCTAAGAATTCATATTTCTAGAAAGTTCCTAAGGTGATGCTGCTGGCCTGGGGCCACACTTAGAACCACTGGTGTGTGGGGGGGTGCTATCTCTCAAAGAAGACATCCACTCCTGTCCTAAGCCTCTCCCTGCCTATGGGGCGGGGAACCATTCCTAACCTGCTCTCTGCCCTGACTTACCTGAACTTCAGCAGTGGGCTTGGACGATTATAATCGGTTGCCCCAATTTGCCTACTGTTTTTGAGTGGGCAGAGTAGAAAAAGTGGTAGAATACTCATTCTGGATCTGAAAACAACAGGCATGAAGGAAAGTAAAAGAATGGCAGTGCCCAGCCTGGTGCCATCCATAATCTCTGTTCTCAAGTTTTTAATACTGTCTCAAAAACCCTGGAAGTCTAAAATTGCTGGGAATTCACTTTTCAGTCAACTGACAGCCCATTCAGTTATCTTCCTGAATCCTTGGTGGCCTTGACAACAAAACACAATGCTGAGCCTTCCCTACTGGGGAGGTCTTGGGCCAGGCCTGGTCACCCCAGTTCTGATGGGGAAGACTGCTGTCTGCACCTTTCAGCTGAGGCCTGCAGTGGCAAGAACTGCCCTACAGAATTCAGCATACTCATCCCAAGGAAGCATGCAGTTCTTTGCCACCCCGAGGAGTCACGATTGCACCATGATGGCCTGCAGCACCCAGCACATGCCATCCTTTGGCAGGCAGGCCTCACAGGGAAAGAAATTTTAATAACTTATAAATCAGGAGGCAGGGTGGTATAGTGCAAAGAACACTGAACTGGGAATTCAGATCTTCTAGTTCTTGTACTGTTCCTATGTGACTGCAATAATTTCAGTTTCTGGGCTTCATTTTACCTATGGGGGGGTATTAGTGGTCTCCAGGGTCCCTTCCAACTCTGACAATTTTGAATTATATAAAAATGCTATAAAACCCATGGTATAAAATCCAACTCCCAAACAGGAAGAGTCAAGGCGTCTGGGCCTGAGGCACTTGAACCTTGGGCTCTGGCCTGGGGGAGAAGGGATGAGAGAAGGAGCTACCTGTTTGCCCTCTGCTTTTCCGCATACCCAGGCAGCCGGCCCCATCTGCCAGTGCCCCTCACCCTCCAGACTCAGCCCTCAAGTCCCACCCGCTGACCTCCCCACCCTAAGACCAAGAGAACTGTCCCTGCAGTGGCCTCACTTTGTGAAGAGCAGACATTGGCGCCCAGAGGGTCATACATGGGATGTCTCGGGTCCCATCCCCGCCTCTGTCCTAGCTCCTTCAACCTTTCGGTCCTTTCTCCACCACCTCACAGCTTATCTCTGACACACGCAAAATAAATAAGACATTTGCACATAAGGGTGATTGGGTCAGCTCTCTCCCCGCCCCTCCCCCTTCGTATAAAAGCATTAAATACAGTTTCAAAATAAAATACAAAGAGCAAAAAAGGGCCTGGTCTCGGGACCACCTGTTCTCCACAGGAGAATGAATCTACACATCCCTCTCGGACCTGCCTGGGAGATCGCGGAACCCCTTCCCCGCCCCACAGGGCCTGGCGCTGCTTCGGGGAAGAAGAGGGAGGCCGAGGTCCGGCCCCAGGCCCTGGGGGCCGGGAACGGGTGGCGCGTCCACCGCGGACAAAGGGGGATGGGAAGGGAGCGGGAATATATCGCCAAGAGCCGGGACCGCCAGTGCCCCGGGCTCGGACGGACCTGGCGCTGGAGCAAGAGCGCCTAACTCTGAGCTTAAGGGTAAACGGAGGCCCTCGGGGCAGGAGAGGAGCAAAGGAAAAAGTGCTGATCCCTTTCCACGGTCTCTGTCCGGGCGGTCGTGACAGCGGCCCGGGAGGCGGGCGGCGGGAGGCGG
>NW_007742785.1:0-2323 GCF_000696425.1 Galeopterus variegatus
TTTTTTTTTTTTTTAGTATTTTGAATATATCATCCCATTCTCTTCTGCCCAATAGAGTTTCTGCTGAAAAGTCTGGTGACAGTCTGAATGGGACTCCTTTATTGGTGACTTGATGCTTTTCTTTATGTTTTTAGGATTCCTTCTTTAGCTTTGAGTTTTGCCAGTTTGACTGTAATGTGTCTCAGATGGGACGTTTTTGAATTGTATTTGTTTGGGAGTCTTTGAGCCTTCTAGATCTGAAGGTCTGTGTCTTTCCTTATATCTGGGAATGTTTTGGCTATTGTTATTATGTTGTTGAATATGTTTTTTAGTGCCTTTTCTTTTCTATCCCCTTTCTGGAACACCCATGATTGTGTTGTTTGTGCACTTAACATTTTCTGCTGGCTCTCTTAGATATTCTTCATTTTAATTTTTTTTTTTTTTATTTTTGTTACCTGGGTTCTTTTGAAGACTGTTCAAGATTAATTTTTTTTTCTTTTGATTCGTCCGGCCTCCTGCTTAAGCTCTCAGTTGGGTTTTTTATCTCATTGTCCTTCATATCCTGGATAGTTTTTCTTATTTCATTTTGTTGTCTAACTGAGTACTCTTGTATCTAACTTTCCTTAATTTTGTTTCTTGGATTTCCTTTTTAGTAATTTCAAGTGTTTCCTTCTCTATATGATCTGGTACTTGAGAATTGTTGTTGTCATGTTATCTTGTTTTTTCATATTCCTAATATCTCTATGTTGATGTCTGGTAATCCACAGAGCAGTTTCTTCTATTACTCTAGAGTGGACTTTGAGGAGAGAAGATTCCTCCTCTATGTGTGTTTTTTTTATTGACCTTTGAGTAGGGTGTTTTAGTATTGGTTCCAGGTAGACTCAGTAGTATAGTCTCTGTGTTGGCACTTCAGCCATATTCAGTATTGGAGTTACATGTGAGGTCCTCCATGGCCTAGGCACCGGGACACTTAGTGATTACTTGCTGAGGTTAGTGACACTGTGTTAGGTCATCGAGGACATGGGTGTGCTCCTGGGAGAAGAACCTGGGTGATCTGTTGCTCTTTGGCCCGGGCTTGTGACCCTGGGTGAGCTTATTGGCACCCCAGTTAGCATCCTGTGACCCAAGTGGGGCTACTGGGGTATACTGGAGCTCCTTGGTTTGAATGAGTGACTCCGAGCAGGGTTTCTCTTTCCTTTTTTCTACAGACAGAAGCTCCTCCCAGGTCCTTGCTTTCCCTGGGTGGGGGATGAGTTGGTGGTGGTTGGGAATTATTTTCCTTACTTTATTTGGCTCTCCTGACTTCTTGCACTTTCCAGGGGTTCCACTTGTGTCTCTCCCCAGATCAAGTCAATTGCATGGGATGCACACAGACCTCCCACCCTCAGGTAAGCTACTGCAGGGGACAGTGTAACTCCTCTGTGAGTGGGGCCACTGGGTTGCAGGTCTGTTCCTGCTCACCTCCTTCCCCAGGATCTGCTTGACCCTCCTTGTGTCAATGCAGTTGAGTGGTCACTGGGCCTCCTGCACAGCAGTGGTGGCTGCTGAGGCAGTGGTGGCTGTTGCTGCGGTGGCAAGATGCATTTGTTGTGGTGGTGGCTGTGGTGAACCACTCTCATGGCAGTGGTATCTGTGGCATCAGTGGGCCACCTGAATGATGGTTCCCTGTGCCCCTGCCATCTGTCAGCGAGGTGCTCCGTCTGCTCTTGAGGTACCCCTATTGAGTTTTTTATTGAACAATTTATTCATTCACTTTGTTGTTAATGGATGTTAAAGTCTTTTCCATTTTTCTGTTTTGTTTTGCTTCTTCTTATTATAATGACCCTATACATCTTCTTGCACATAGTATTCATATAGGGTATACCTGTATGCCGTGTGCAAGAACTTATTTGGAGTTTTATATAACGTTGAAATTGCTCTCTCATAGACTATGTACACTTCCACCTTTACTAGACAACACCAAACTCTTGTCCATTTTGGCTGTGAATGGGAATTCTTGCTCCACATTGTAGTCAACACTGGATATTGTTAATTCATAAAATTTTTGGTCATTATGATTGGAAGAAATAAAATCTCACTGTGGATTTAAATAGAACTCTCCTAATTATTAAGATTGAGTATCCTTTCATATACTTTTGGGCCTTATGGGGTTCATCTTTGAAGTTCCTGTTATTTCTTTTGTAGATTTCTGGAAGGGGCTGGTTACATTTTGTTATTGACTTCGAAGTCTTCCTTGTAAGTTCAGGGTAGTAATATGTTAAATATTTTGCAAACATTTTTTAGAAAGTTTATGCCTTAACTTCCAATTCTCTTTATCATGATCTTTTAAAAGTAAACAGAAATT
>NW_007742785.1:7799-15076 GCF_000696425.1 Galeopterus variegatus
TTTCCCATTCTCACTTCCCACCCTGATTTTCTCATATAAATGAAATCATACCACATGTGGCGTTTTGTGTCTGGCTTCTTTTAGTTAGCATGTTTTCAAGGTTTATTTTATTCATATTGCAGCACGTATTATTACTCCATTCCCTTTTATGGCTGAATAATATTCTGTTATATGGCTACATCGTATTTTGTTTACCCATTCTTCAGGGGATGAGCATTTGAGTTGTTTCCACTTTTTAGCTATTGCTACTAATGCTGCTATGGACATTTGTGTAAATTTATGTACAATTTTTTTGTTGTTTAAAAACTTGTTTTCAACTTGGGTGTATAACTTAGGAGTGAACTTGCGTTCTATTAAACGTAGAATTGCATGTGGTAATTCTGAAGCACAAAGTGTTTTTTTACAGTAGTTGGACCATTTTACATCCCCCCCACCCCAGCAGTGTCTAAGGATTTCAGTATTTTCACATACATCGTCACCAACACTTTCTTACTTACTTACTTTTGATTCTAGCTATTCTAGTGAATATTAGGTGATTTTGATCTGTATTTTCCTAATGATTAACAATGTTGAGCTTATTTGTGCCTAACAGACATTTGTATATCTTCTTTGTGGAATGTGTCAAATATTTGTCTATTTTTTACATAGGGTTATTCACATGTTTGTTGCTGAGTGTTGTGTTATTTGTGTACTTTGGATATTAGACTTTTATCATAAATATATGTATATGTATACATGAATATGTTTATTTCCAGATGGTCAATTCGATTCTATTGATCCGTATGATTATTCTTATGCCAGCACCACACTTATTTGATTACTTAAGCTTTGTAGTAAGTTTTTGAATTGGGAATTGTGAGGTCTCCAACTTTGATGCATATTTGTTTTTAATTTTGAAGTCTAATTTATCAATTTTTTTCCTTTTTTGCTTATGCTTTTGGTCTTATATTTATAATCCATTTCCAAGTCTAAAGTTATTCCTATGCTTTCTTCTAAGTGTTTTATAGTTTTAGTTCTTACATTTATGTATTTGATTCATTTTGAGATATTGTTTGTGTGATGTGTAAGTATCCAAGTTTATTCTTTTGCATTTAGTTATCCAGTTGTTCCAGCACCATTTTGAAAGACTAATCTTTTTCAATTGAATGGCATTAGTATCTTTGGCAAAAATCAACTGACTGCAGATATATAAATTTATTTCCAGACATGTATATATGAAGGTACTTCTTAAAGTTCACAGAAAAATAGAATTAAAAGATAATACAAATCTTTACATGACCTTTTTGATGACCCCTCATATATATATATGTGTGTGTATAGATGTATGTGTGTATGTATATAAAGTTTACAATGTTCTCCGTTCTGTTTCACTGATCTGTATGACTATCTTTATGCCAGTACCACACTTATTTGATTACTGTAGCTTTGCAGTAAGTTCTGAAAATGAGAGGTGTGAGTGCCCCAACTTTGTTCTTTTTCAGGTTGTTTTTAGCTATTTGATTGCAATTGCACATGTAATTTATGATCTGCTTATCCATTTCTGCATAAAGGGCAATTAGGATTTTGACAGGGACTGCACTGAATCTGAAAATCAATTTGGAAAGTATTACCATCTTAACACTATTAAATCTCTCAATCCATAAACATGAGATGTCTTTACATTTATTTAGGTATTCTTAGTTTTTGTTTTGTTTTGTTTTGTTTTTCCATCAGCATTTTGTGATTTTCAGTGTAAATATCTTGTACCTACTCGGTAGAATTTATTTCTGAGTATTTTACTCTTTTTGGATGCCATTGCAAGTCATTCTTTTTACTAACATTTAGTATGCTTATAATTGTGCCAGTCTCTACCCTTGGCTGAATCCTTTCCTTGATGTATTTTTAGATTCCATAAAGTGAAATCTATGCATCTGAATCTATCAGGATGTCTGTATATATATAGTACATTATGAGAGCATTTCTTTTTCATTTTTCATAGAGATAACTGGTCCAAGGCATGGAATAAATTAAAAAGTTGTTTAGAGAGCTGAGTTTCAGAAAACATGGACTAACAGCAAATGAAGCATATAAACAGCATGAAGCATTTGACATTGTAAACTTTATATGCATGTTTGCACATACACACATACATACATATATACATACTCGTATATATATATATATGAGGGGTCTTCAAAAAGGTCAAGGAAAGATTTGTATTACCTTTTAATTCTATTTTTCTGTGTACTTTAATAAGTACCCTCATATGTATGTGTACATACACACACACACATTCTGAAATATATACGTATATTTTATTCACAAGTGTACAGCACGATGCATTAATGTGAAGTCTACACACATGTATGTAATTACCAAGATCAAGAAATCAAACATTACCAGTTCTCCAAAAATCTCCTCAATTCTCACACCAATTATTCATACTCTTTCAAGTGTTACCACTGCTGACTGCTCCCACTGGAGATTAGTTTTGCCTTTTTAAATTTTATGTGAATGGAATCACACTGTTTACTCTTCTATGCTTGCCTTCTTTCCCTGTTACGTATATGATATCCATTCATTTTGTTGCATTTAGTAGTACTTTGTTCTTTTTTATTACCCTATATCCACGTTCTTCAAGGTGTGGTCTGAGGAAAAGCAGCATTAGCATCATCTAGTCATTTGTTAGAAACACATAATTTTGGCCCCAGTCTAGACCTACGAAATCAGAGTATTTAATTAAAAAAAAGATAGGTCGTGTATATGCACATTACTGGCTGAGAAACACTGCTTTAAAGTATTCCATTATAGAAATGTATGATAATTTATTCATTCTATTGTTTATAGACATTAGAGTTGTGTCTGCCTACTGACTATTATGTGTAATGCTGCTATGAACAATCATATATCTGTGATATCTTATGCAAATATTCTGATATCTATTGGGTATACACATAAAAATCAAAATTTCTGGGTCAAAGAGTATGTTTATATTAGTTATAGAAGGTATAGCTAAGGTGTTCTTATCAATTTATACCACCATTGGTAGTTTTTGAGAGTTTCTATTTTCAATATTTTTAATTTTAACAAGTTTTATGAGTGACTTAGAGTAAATTATTGCAGATTTAATTTGCAAATTTCTGTTGATTAATGGGTTAAACACATTTTCATCTGTGTAACATGTTTTTTGAAGTGCTTGTTCAACTCTCTTGCCCATTTTTCTATTGCATTGTCTATATTCTTTACATAAATTTGTTGAAAATTTTAAGGTCTTGTATATTGGATTAAGTTGTCTTAGATGTGTATTAGAAATAGTTTCTACCACTCCATGCATTTATTTTTAACTCTCTAATTGTCCAGAGCCATTAGAGCCCAGCTGCCTGCCTGTCCGGAGCCAAAAGAGCCCGCCCAGCTATTGCCTCGAGGCCTCAGAGCCTTGTTTGCTGTTATCTTCTGTCCCTCCCCATCCTGTGCACTATCAGTGTAGGTAACTTTGCAACTTGCCATAGATAACGGGAATTTTCCATTTACCGGAACAACCTGCCCTGCGGTTTTCTCAGTAAACCATCTGCATACTTAATTATCTGCTGATTCCCTCCTGTGACCTTCTGGCTAATAAATGAGACTTGATCAGAATACTGTCTTGTCTCCATTTCTCGCGTCTCTTGTCTCATCCAATTCCCACTCCCCTCTCCAGGGTCTGCGTTGAATATCCCACGGGTCGGGACATCTAATGTTTTATTCTTCTCACTACTGTATTGTCTTGAGCGGCCGCTGCTTCTGTTACTCTGAAGTAGGCTTTGAGGAGAGAGACTTCCTCCTGTTTTATACCCATAGTTGAGTAGGGTGTATTAATATTGGTTCTGAGTAGACTCAGTACTGTCTTCTCCATGAGGGTATTTCTGCTATATTCAATGTCAAAGTTTTGTGTGTGCACCCTGTGGTGTAGGCCCTGTACTTACTGATTTCTTGCTGAGTTTAGTTGGTATGTTGAGGATGGGGTCTAGCTTTTGAGGTCTTGGGCAAAGTGCCTGGATTCCTTGTCATTCTTTGGCTGAGGTGTGACCTTAGGTGGACATGTTGGCTCCCCTGATGGGCTCACTGGGGTATACTGGATCTCATTAGCTTGAATGAGTGACCCTGAGCCAGGTTTCTCTTTCCTTGTTACTATAGGCCAAGGCTTCTTCTGGGTCCTTGCTTCCCTTGGTGGGGCAATGGGTTGGTGGTGGCTGAAAATTTTCTTCTGTACACGATTTGGCTCTCCTTGGTTTCTGGATTCTCTGGGTTCTCTATGTGTGATTCTCCCTGGGTAAAGGTAGCCATGCTCACTGCACATGAGGTGAAATTCCCCTTGTGAGATGTGTCACTGGGCTGTGTGTCCACACTGGCTTACCTCTTTCTGGTGTCTCCATTTGTGACCCTTCTTGTGTCAATACGTGGTGGCAGTGGTGGGTCCTGCCATTGACCAGGCTGACTGGTGTAGCGGCCATGGTAGTGGTGCATGTGGCTGCTGGCAGTGGCAGTGACGGAAGAAGTGGTACAGGTGACAGCAGCTAGTGTCCCATACCCAGCTGAGATGGCTCCTGCTTCAGTGTCAGCAGGTTGTCCTGCCTGCTGTTGGTATGGCTGATGTGATGTCTTGGGTAAGGGTTCCATGACCAGTCAGTCCAGCTGGTGTGACGGCTATGGCAGCAGCAGCCACATTGCCTGCAACTACAGCTGGGGCCTTGCTCATAGCAGTGTCGGATGATGACACAGCTTGGAGGAGTCCCATGCAGCTGGTCTGGCGGGTGCAGTGTCATGGACAGCCCATGGTGATGGCTGCTGCACTGCAGGCACTGCAGCAGGGGTCCTGTGCACAGCCAGGCTGACTGGTGCAGCAGTGTGGGCAGTGATCCTGTGTGTGGCTGGCTTGGTTGGAGCTACAGATTCGGATGGCTACTGGAAGCAGCAGCCCACGACTATACGATCTTAATTCTAATGCAGTGTACTGTGTGATGTTTTAGATTATATGCTTTTTATTCAATATTTTTAAAACCTTTCACTACCCCAAGCTCATGATATATTCTCTTATGTTAACTACTAAAACTTCCCCATTTTACTTTTTATATTTATATCTACAATATACCTGGATTTTATTTCTTTGTATTGTAGTAGATAGGGTTCATGGTCCAAGTTTTCTCCATATTAATATCAAATTGACCCACTGATACTTGCTGAAAAGATCATTGACAATTCATCAATAAATTGTTGTGAAGATAACGTCATAATCTAGAAGTATATACAAATGTGTATTTGTTTTTGGAGTCTGTATTCTGTTCCATTATTATAGTTGTCTATTCATTACCAAAAACACATTAACTTATATTTTTGTAGCTGTACAATCATTCTGATATCTACTAGTGTAAGTCTACTAACTTTGTACTTTTTCAGAGTGACTTCATTATATTATGTCCTTTACTTTTGCCTAGAAAATTTGAAATTGTCTATTAAAAAAAACTTTATGAAATTATGGTTGCCATAATATTGAGTCTATGAATCAATCTTAAGAGAATTGTCATCCTTACAACATGACCTTTTTAACATGTTAAAAGAGATTGTCAGATTGGATGCAAAATTAATGCCTAATTAGCTGTATATGCAATCTAAAACAAGCAAACAAAAACCTCATTTAAAATAAAAAGACACTGGTTGAGTAAACAGATGCAGAGAAATATTTTATGTAAACTCTAACTGAAAGGAAAACAGTACAGCTTTATCAATATCATACAATGTATTCTCCAGAAGAAAAAACAGTATCAAAGATAAAAAGGAACATTATTTAATTCTATTTGGGCAATTTTACCAGAAGATATAACAATCCTAAGTATATATACACCTAACAACAGAGTTTAAACGTATATGCAACAAGAACTGATTTAACTGAGAAAAATACACAAATTCACAATTGTAGTTAGAGACTTCAGCACAGCATTATTTAAATTTAATAAAACAAGTAGGATTATAGTCAACAAAGATGTAGATGATTGAATAACAGTATAAAATATAACTTGATATAATGAACATTTATAGAACACTTCATCTAAAAACAGAATGCACATTCTAGTCAAATTTTTAAGAAATGTTTGTCAATGTAAACCACATTCTTGGCCATAAAACTCCCATTATGAAGTTTATAAGAATAAAAATCATATAGCATGTTATCAGACTATGATGTAATTAAGCTAAAAATCAGTAGAAAAAGCATATTTGGAAAAATTCCAAACATATGAAAATTAAACAACATATTCCCATGTAAATGGTGGGTTAGTGAGTCTCAATGACTTCACTAAAGTATTGATTAAAGAAAACTTTACAGCCTTAAATGCTTATATAAAAAAAGGAGGAAAGTCTCAAATATATAACCTAAACTTATAATTTAAAAGATTAAAGAAAAACAAATTATATGTAAAATGATGATAATAGAGGAAATTATAAAGATTACAGAATAAATTAATAAAATTGGAAAAAAGAAGAACTCCAAACAAAGTCTGTTTTTTGAAAAATACAAATACTTAATAAATGTTTATACAGACTGACAAAGAAAAAGAGAGAAGGCACAAACTGCCAGAAAACATGAATGGGAGACAATCACTGCTTATTCCAAAGAAATAAAAGAGATAATAAATAAACAGTATGAGAAGTTCCATATTCCTAAAATTCACAGTGTACATGAAATGAACCAATTCCTTGAAAGACACCACGTACCAAAACCCATTACAGAAGTTACAGAAAATCTGAATAGTCATGAATATATTACAAAAATAAAATTTGTAATTAAAAACTTTCCAAAGAAAACAAAAAGAAACAATAAAACTCCTCCAAGTCCATTTAGTGTTAATGTTAAATTCTACCAAACACTTAAGAAATAAATGATACCAGTTCTGAAAGAATCTCTTCTAAGAAAACAGAATTGATTTTCTAAGTAGTAAATACCAAATAACCGACTAATAAGTGAGTTGAGCAAGGTTGTAGGATACAAAATTCATGTTATGTAAATCAATCATATATCTATATAATGACGATATAATAATAATGATGATGATTCAAAATTATAATTGCACCAGAAATGAAATATTTAGATATCAACCTGATATTATCCATATAATAAATAATATGTGGAAAAATACAAAACACTAATTTAAAGAACCAAAGAAGGCCTATATAGATTAAGAGATAAACCATGTTCATAAATAGAAAGATTCAATTTTGTTAAGATGAGATCTCTTACAATTTGATCTTTAGATCCAATGCAATGT
>NW_007742785.1:16827-17319 GCF_000696425.1 Galeopterus variegatus
TCAACAATAAAAATGGAACAACAATTTATTTGTAGAATAACATGAATGAAATATAAAGGCAATATACTAAGTTAAAGTAGCCAGACCCCAATAGCATCTTTATGGCATTTAGACAAGATAAAAATCATAGAGATGAAAACAGGTAAGTTGTTGCCAATATTTGAAGCTGCAGGAATCGTTTGACTACAAAATGACAGCACAAGAGAATTTTGGGGGAAATGGAATTGTTTTATATTATACATGACTATATGCATTTGTTATAACCCCTGGAACCATACACTACAAAGAGGAAATTTTAGCTGTGTGCAAATTAAAAAGAAAGAAAAAATATTACAGGAAGTTGAGAAACCTGCAGGAAAAAGTAATCAGATGTCTCTTTTAATTTGATAAAAATATAAAAAGTTAATGAAAAATTACTTATATCTCTAGCCTAGAGAGAAGCACTGTCAACTGTTAGTATATACATTCCCAGAATATTTCTATTCATAAAGG
>NW_007742785.1:19549-20670 GCF_000696425.1 Galeopterus variegatus
GCCTTATTGTGCTGGCTAGAACTTCCAGTACTATGTTGAATAAGAGTGGGGAAAGTGGACACCTTTGTTTTGTTCCAGATTTTGGAGGAAAAGCTATCTTTTCATCCATTAAGTATGATATTGGCTGTGGATTTATCATAGATGGCCTTTATTGCGTTGAGGCACATTCCATCTATATCTAATTTGTTCAGTGTTTTCATAATGAAAGGGTGTTGGATTTTATTAAATGCCTTTCCTTCATCTATTGAAATGATTATATATTTTTTTCCTCCATTCTGTTGATGCAATGTATCATGTTTATTGATCTGCATATGTTGAACCACCCTTACATCCCTGGGATGAATCCCACTTGATCATGGTGAATGTTCTTTTTAATGCATTGTTGGATTCTGTTTGCTAGCATTTTATTGAGGATCTTTGCATCTGTGTTCACTAGGGATGTTGGTCTGTAGTTTTCTTTTTTTGTCATGTCTGTTTTCAGTTTTGGTATAAGGTTAATGTGGGTGTTGGAGGATGAGTTTGAAAGTATTACCTCCTCTTCAATTTTTTGGAAGAGTTTGAAAAGAATTGGTATTAGTTTTTCTATAAATGTTTGGTAGAAATGGCAGTGAAGCCATCTGGACCTGGGGTTTTCTTTCTTGGGAGACTTTCTATTACTGCTTAAATTTCATTACTCATTATTGGTCTGTTTAGGTTTTCNGGGTAATTTATAAAGAAAAGAGGTTTATTTTGCTCATGATTCTGGGACAGCTGCATCTGGCGTGGGCCTCAGGCTGCTTCTACTCATGGCAGAGAGCAGCACGCAGCCGGCGGGTACAAGCAGGTCACATGGGGAGAGGAAGAGCAGGAGAGAGAGGGGAGGTGTCAGGGTCTTTTAAACAACCAACCCTCATGGGAACTAATAAAGCAAAACCTCACTCACTACATCCACCCCCCCAGGGAGAGCATTAATCCATTCATGAGGGATCTGCCCAATGACTCAAACAGCTCCCAGCACTCTACCACATTGGGGATCAGATTTCCACATGAGTTTTTTTAGGGGGACAACATGTCCAAACTGTATCACGTTGGATATGGCATGCACTCATTTTATGTAACTTTTATCTTATTTTATTTATTTA
>NW_007742786.1:0-20666 GCF_000696425.1 Galeopterus variegatus
CCTACATAAATTCAAGAGAGAAACCCTCATAAGAGGCTTTCTCAGTGAGAAAGATGAACTTCTTTACAGGGAGAGTAACATTAATGGAGAATTACGGGGACAACCTTAGGAAAGAACCCATCAACAGAACAATTTGAGATATCCCGCTTTCCAGAAAGGCATGGTAGGAATGGCGTCCATACCTCAGTGTCAGGAAGCCCAGTCTGATGTCCTGCCACGGTCGGTCAGTGCTGTGCCCTTGGACAAGCCATGTATTCCTCCTGGCTCTGTCAGTTAGGCACTCTTTCCTCTTGGCCTGGCTGTCCTGCAAGGCTGTGACTGTGGGGAGAGTTGGCTCTGTTGGCCCTGGCAGCCAGCCATTGGGAGGACAGAGAGGAGGGTGCTCAGAGTGGTCCCTAGGAGCAGGAGGGAGTGACTGCTTGATGCATTGTCTGGAACCCGAACCGTGGATTCTGGTTCTAGTACACTCAGTGGTCCAGAGATTTTGATCCTAGAAACACTGTTTAGTCTAATCCCCTCGTTTTGCAGATGAGCAAACAGGCCTGGAGATTTTCTTATATTTCAAGATTAGTAGTGATGCTACAGCCTCATGTGGCTTGTTTTGGTAAAAAAAAAAACAAAAACTAAGGAAATAGAACCAGGCTTTGGTCAGTGTGGATTTGGGGGCATTAATTGTGAAGATCTGAAGCTCTGGAGCCCTGGAGAAAGACAGTGATGAGGCTGAGCCAGACTGCCTTCACCACTTGGCACCTGGCACCAGCTCTCCGTGCAGCCCAGCTTGGGCTTGTTGGCCAACACAGACCTTGAGACAGTCTGGCCAGAGATCAGCAGAGATCCCTTTAACTGGCAAGTCAGGGGGCCCATCGGTGTGGAGGAGGATTGGGCAAGTAGGCGCCTGGTGGTCCCTGCACAAAAAATACCTCAGTATCCCAGGTTTTTGTTCCCTGGGGTCTGGCTGCTCAGACCACAGGCTCCCGGATGCACTGATATTTTCACCCTTTAGCTCTGGGCGAGGTTTGACCTTGCCTTACGATTCCCAGGCCTTCCCACCCTCTACTACAGATGGATAGTTGCCCATCTCCATTCTTGCCAGGATTCCCAAAGGACCTGCTCACACGGTTCAACCTCACTCAAGTTGTGTGCTTCGTACTTGAACTTGTGCCCACAGTCACCTTCATTTGTAGCCACTGTTACCCAGGAAGCAGCCTCAGAATAGCAGAGCCTTGCATATCATCCTGTTATTAAGGCAATTTAAATGAGTTTATTTTTCAGTTTACTGAGAATTATCAAGTACCAAACTTTCTTTTTAAATTACCTCTATAATTTTCTTTTTAAATTACCATTCTAAAACTAAGTGACAGTTAAATGAGGAACGTGTTGCTCCTGGTATTTTTCTTCTTACTAAGTCTACAAACCTGTTGGCTTAAAGATAACAGGGAAGGATTGTCCTGGACCTGAGGCTGTGTTTTTCCAGCTGTTGCCAGTTCCTGGATTTAAATTGCTTTGTCTCGTCAATAGAGGTCATCCCTTTTCCCAGAACCACTGGGGGTAGGAGAGCCTCAGATCATGAATGAGCATGGGCAAAACTCGGTTTGAAAGCTTTTATGAAAGTAATTTCTCTCAGGTGTGTGATACTGCAAATGTGTAGTTTCAGATGTGTCCATGTTGTGGCTAGGCCCCTGAACTGTATTTAATCTTTGTCATGGTTGGAGTATTTTGTCTTTCTAGGGTTTACTGTTTCTCACTCCCACCTTCCTTCCGGGTTTTATGTTTTCTCTTGTTGGTAGTCTCAGTTGCCAGCCTTTTGAACATGAATATTTGGCAGAAGACTTAAATGTAGGAGCTGTTCAAATTGAAGGAATAAGTAAGTACATAATGTTGATCATCTGTGGTAGGTTACTTGTAAGTGTGTTAGGTTGGGTTATGGACAATCATCTGTAAGCATAAACATGTAAGGTTTTAGATTTGGAAAGGACTCTAGATCCACCATCTTACAGATGAAGGTACCAAGACCCAGAGAGGTCAGGGTCAGCTGGAAAAAAAGCAAGTACCAGAAGCCCATTTCCTGGACCCCAAGTGGGTGCTTTTCCCACTCCCTCATGATGCCTCTCTCGCACTGGCCGGACCCCACCAGTCCCCACTGAGCACGCCATGCCCATGCTTATCTTCGTGCCCTCATCAACTTCCCTCCTCCCGATCATGCCAGTTCTGCCACAGCCTACCCATCAGTTTCAAAGACTGAGCAGTAGCCCACCTTCCACACTTGTCTCACTCTCTTCCCAACTCCTCAAGTCCTCCCTGTTTTTTAGTGCTTTTGACAGGGTCTCTGTCCAGGCTGTGGTGTTAATTGCCATCTTGAAAGGCCTGTCATGATGGCTACTGCCCAGTAAGTGGGCCGTAAGTGAATAAGGAGAGATGTAATAAACTAGGTGTTACCAAGTAGGCTTGGCATCTTGTTTTGCTGCCCAGCTTTTCCGGTGTCTGTCTTCTCCCTAGCCAACTCCAGAAAAGAGCCACTAGCTACTAAGCTCCAGAAGAGCAGAAAGCGTGGTGTTTATGTCTCCTACCGTAGTCCTTAGTAGAGTTCTTGGTTGGTGGTGGGTTACAGCATTGATACTTAATTCTCCGGAAGTATCAATTGATACCTCATTTTCCTTCATTTGAATCTTGAGTTCAGTTTAAAATATGTTTGCTTTATCCTGAAGCCTCAGAACATGGCCATGTCTTCATGGCCACCTTAATACTCAGGCCTTATGGTACCTACCATTTGAGGGATGAAGAAGCCAACAGATGGCAGTTAGTTTACAGATTTCCACACTCGGGTACTTTGCTACTTATTTGCAAAGGCAAGATAGTATGAGTGTTGTGGGGAGACACAAGCCAAATAATTGTTGGGATTGCTGTGAAAATTACAATAGAAGCAATACCCCCTCTGGATTAGTTTTTTACAGCTGGATGACCACTGGTGTAATATTTGTTCCAGAATCCTCAAAATCACCGGGATGCTGCATTTTGTCCTGTTGGATTTCTGAAGCAATGCTGGTAATACCTATTGTTTAGGTATTTTAAGCCTTAAAATAGAGAATTACTGATAGAAATGAGTCAATTAAAAGGGAGGAGACGATTATTCAGATGTTGTGAAGCAGGACAGATTGTATGGCATAACACTGGTATACAGTTAGTTCATAAAAGGGAATTCCTAACTGGAAGTTATCGAGTGAAAATTAAACCATGAAACCCACCGAAGTGAAAAATAGTGGACATCTGCCAAGTCACCATCTTACAGATGAAGGTACCAAGACCCAGAGAGGTCAGGGTCAGCTGGAAAAGAAGCAAGTACCAGAAGCCCATTTCCTGGACCCCAAGTGGGTGCTTTTCCCACTCCCTCATGATACCATCTTACAGATGAAGGTACCAAGACCCAGAGAGGTCAGGGTCAGCTGGAAAAAAAGCAAGTACCAGAAGCCCATTTCCTGGACCCCAAGTGGGTGCTTTTCCCACTCCCTCATGATGCCTCTCTCGCACTGGCCGGACCCCACCAGTCCCCACTGAGCACGCCATGCCCATGCTTATCTTCGTGCCCTCATCAACTTCCCTCCTCCCGATCATGCCAGTTCTGCCACAGCCTACCCATCAGTTTCAAAGACTGAGCAGTAGCCCACCTTCCACACTTGTCTCACTCTCTTCCCAACTCCTCAAGTCCTCCCTGTTTTTTAGTGCTTTTGACAGGGTCTCTGTCCAGGCTGTGGTGTTAATTGCCATCTTGAAAGGCCTGTCATGATGGCTACTGCCCAGTAAGTGGGCCATAAGTGAATAAGGAGAGATGTAATAAACTAGGTGTTACCAAGTAGGCTTGGCATCTTGTTTTGCTGCCCAGCTTTTCCGGTGTCTGTCTTCTCCCTAGCCAACTCCAGAAAAGAGCCACTAGCTACTAAGCTCCGGAAGAGCAGAAAGCGTGGTGTTTATGTCTCCTACCGTAGTCCTTAGTAGAGTTCTTGGTTGGTGGTGGGTTACAGCATTGATACTTAATTCTCCGGAAGTATCAATTGATACCTCATTTTCCTTCATTTGAATCTTGAGTTCAGTTTAAAATATGTTTGCTTTATCCTGAAGCCTCAGAACATGGCCATGTCTTCATGGCCACCTTAATACTCAGGCCTTATGGTACCTACCATTTGAGGGATGAAGAAGCCAACAGATGGCAGTTAGTTTACAGATTTCCACACTTGGGTACTTTGCTACTTATTTGCAAAGGCAAGATAGTATGAGTGTTGTGGGGAGACACAAGCCAAATAATTGTTGGGATTGCTGTGAAAATTACAATAGAAGCAATACCCCCTCTGGATTAGTTTTTTACAGCTGGATGACCACTGGTGTAATATTTGTTCCAGAATCCTCAAAATCACCGGGATGCTGCATTTTGTCCTGTTGGATTTCTGAAGCAATGCTGGTAATACCTATTGTTTAGGTATTTTAAGCCTTAAAATAGAGAATTACTGATAGAAATGAGTCAATTAAAAGGGAGGAGACGATTATTCAGATGTTGTGAAGCAGGACAGATTGTATGGCATAACACTGGTATACAGTTAGTTCATAAAAGGGAATTCCTAACTGGAAGTTATCGAGTGAAAATTAAACCATGAAACCCACCGAAGTGAAAAATAGTGGACATCTGCCAAGTAAAAGCATAATCACCATTTAAACTGAGCTTCATCTGTGCTCCTATCTGCAAAGGAGTACCTCCTGTGGAGAAACCGCTCTCTGACTTATGGTTTTCTCACTGTTTTCACAGAGCCTGAGCCCTTGTGAAGTGGCAATGACAAGTCTGAATGGTCGCCATGCTGAGAAAACCATTGACATGCCAAAACCATCAGCCCCCAAAGTGCACGTGCAGAGGTCCGTGTCCCGAGACACCATTGCCATTCACTTCTCAGCATCTGGGGAGGAGGAGGAGGAAGAGGAGGAGGAGTTCAGGGAGTACTTTGAGGAGGGGCTGGACGACCAAAGCATTGTAACTGGGCTCGAGGCCAAGGAAGACCTGTATCTTGAGCCCCATGGTGGCCATGACCCCACTGGCCCTGCTGCCTCACCCATACTGGCAGATGGACTGCCCGTGTCCGAGAACACTGTAAAGCTGCTGGAGTCCCCTCCTCTGGCAGCGCAAGTATTAAGTACAGTGCCATTGGCTTTGTCCCCAGGGTCGTCTTCATCAGGGCCCTTAGCTAGCTCTCCTAGTGTGTCATCCCTCTCTGAGCAGAAAACCAGTTCTTCCTCCCCCTTGTCCTCTCCTTCCAAGTCTCCTCCTGTGCTCTCATCCAGTGCCTCATCCTCCGCCCTTTCCAGCGCAAAACCCTTCATGAGCCTTGTGAAATCCCTGTCCATCGAGGTGGAGCCAAAAGAATCCCTACACCCCCCAAGGCACAGGCACTTGATGAAGACATTAGTCAAGTCTCTGTCCACAGACACTTCAAGGCAGGAGTCGGATACTGTGTCCTATAAGCCACCTGACTCCAAACTGAATTTGCACCTGTTCAAGCAATTCACACAGCCACGAAACACAAGTGGAGATTCCAAAACTGCACCTTCTTCCCCACTGACTTCTCCCTCTGATACTCGCTCCTTTTTTAAAGTGCCCGAAATGGAGGCTAAAATTGAAGACACTAAACGACGCCTTTCAGAAGTCATATATGAGCCTTTTCAGCTCCTTAGTAAAATTATGGGGGAAGAAAGTGGCAGCCATAGGCCCAAAGCCTTATCTTCAAGTGCTTCAGAACTCTCCAATATGTCCAGCTTGAACGGACACTTGGAAAGCAATAACAACTACAGCATCAAGGAGGAGGAGTGTGATTCCGAGGGCGATGACTACGGAAGCGATTCCAACATCCCCAGAAGTGACCAGCCGAAGTCCAACGATGAGCCCACCAGAGAGGGAGAACTGAAGAGCTCCCAGGTGAGCAATCTGAAAGATTTAGGCCTAAAGACAAGTTCTCTAGTTCTTGAGAAATGTTCTTTGTCTGCCTTAGTGAGCAAAGAAGATGAAGAGTTTTGTGAACTGTACACTGAGGACTTTGACTTGGAGATGGAGGGGGAGAGTAAGGTTGATAAGCCCCCAGATCTCCCTCTCAAGCCAGAGGTTCTTGCCAATGATGGTACAGCTGTAGACAGTGACGACGAGGCAGACTCAGCCGTGCAGCACCAGGAATTACCAGTGAAGACGTTGGGCTTCTTTATACTGTGTGTCTATGCATACCTCATCCTCCCCCTCCCCCACTATGTGAATGGACTCTTTCTGGGAATCGGCCTTGGATTCATGACTGCAGTTTGCGTGATTTGGTTTTTTACACCACCAAGTGCTCATAAATATCTCAAGTTACATAAAAATCTGCAGCACTGGAACACAAAATCTCTGGATATTAAAGAACCTGAAATACTTAAGGTAAGCCTCTCTCCAGCAGCTGGCTGGTACATGTGCTCTCTCACATACAGCCTTATTTTAGATCTAACCTAATTTTTTTAGTTAATCTTTACAGGCTTTTGCACAGACAGTGTTTTTAAGATTTTGGGGTCTCTTCATTCTCCAGGCACCCAAGAGACTGAGCTGATAAACCTCATTGTGGCTCAAGTTTTGCTGATTCACGAAGCAGTTTTTCAAAGATCTGCATGGCTCTGGAGAGTAGCATTTATATCCAGTTCCTATTTCAGTCTGTCTCTAGATTTGCCAGGGATTTGATACTTGCTGAGGATTTGTTACAGCTGAGTCTGTTAGGGTTAAATATTCTTGAGACCCTGGAAAAGGGTTCAATATTCTTGGAATTGCAAGAGAAAGGAAGGAGGAAGAGAAGGCAAATTAATAATCAGGTTGGCCCCTGCTGGCGCTCCTCTTTCCTCTGTGCCCAGTGGGGCCTGGGCTGGAGGAAGAGACATCGTCTTTAGGTACATGTCAGATGGCACGCTTTAAGCCTCTTGGAGGTACCTGAGACAATCCATTGGGGTGCAGGAAGAAAATATTAGAACTTCTATTTATATTCATCTTCACATATTTAAAATTCTGATTATTGTGTATGTTTCATAATATACACAATATAAAAGGAGGAGTAATTGTAAAAATACAGTTGTAGCTTATATAATTTGTAAGGCATATGCACATGCACACATTTATATACAGACAGTCCCTGACTTACAATGGTTTGATTTAACACTTTAAGATTTGATTTTCAACTTTACAATGGTGCGAAAGCGATATGCATTCAGTAGAAACCATATTTTGAAGACCCATACAGTCATTCTGTTTCTCACTTTCAGTGTAGTATTCAATAAATTACATGACATATTCAACACCTTGTTATAATATAGGCTTTGTGGTAGAAGATTTTGCTCAACTGTAGGCTAATGTAAGTGTTCTGAGCATGTTTAAAGTAGGCTAGGCTAAACTATGATATTCAGTAGATTACGATACTAAATGCATTTTCAACTTAATGATATTTTCAGCTTCTGATGGGTTTATCAGGACGTGACCCTATTGGAGGTTGAGAAGCATCTGTATATGTTTTTACAGATGGAGTGTGGAATCGGGAAAGTTTAGAGACCACTGCTTTATAAAAGTTATCTAATTCAACCTCACAGTCACCAACTTCAACTTCACAGTCGGAGTTTGATGCTTCAGTTTTATACATGAGGAGACTCAGGCTCTGAGAGGCGGTCATTTGTCCAAAGTTTCTTGCCACTTCAGTACTAGAAGTAGGATTTGGAGCCCTGGTGTGCCATCTTCCTGCTTCTCCCATGACACCTCCATGCAGAAAGTTCATGCCTAGATCTGCCTGGAGAAGCCCTTGCATTACAGGAGATGTACAAAAAAGAGAACTTGGTTTTCCTGGAGCGGTTTTGAACTGTTAGTTGTTGATGTTAACTTTTTTTTTTTGAAGATGACCGGTAAGGGGATCTTAACCCTTGACTTGGTGTTGTCAGCACCATGCTCACCCAGTGAGCTAACCGGCCATTCCTATATGGGATCCGAACCCATGGCCTTGGTGATATCAGCACCACACTCTCCCGAATGAGCCACAGGCCGGCCCCTAACTTAGCTTTTTAAGTGCAAAGTTTGTTTGGTTTCTCTGTTAAATTAATAGGTTTTCCTCCCCTCTATTTAAATAAGAATGCTCTAAAAATGACAGCGTGATCTTTCTTTATTGCAAAAAAAAAAAAAAAAAAATATTTCAGCCCAAAATACTGTTTATTTTTTAATTTCATTAACTTTTTTCCTTATTCAAAAGAAATACATGGTAGGTTTTCCTCCCCTCTATTTAAATAAGAATGCTCTAAAAATGACAGCGTGATCTTTCTTTATTGCAAAAAAAAAAAAATCTTTCAGTCCAAAATACTGTTTATTTTTTAATTTCATTAACTTTTTTCCTTATTCAAAAGAAATACATGGTTAATGTTTTAAATATACAGGAAACCCACAGAAAAAAAATTATTCTTTATTATTACATTAGTGGGAAGGAATTACAGTTAATGATTTGGTATATATCCTAGTTTTTTTGTTTTTGTTTTTTAATTTCTGTATGTATGAGTGTATATATCATGCATATGCATATTCACCCAGTCATTTTGTTTTGATTTAATGGGGTCATATATTTTACAGCCTGACCTTTTTTCTTTTTCACATGGCAATGTGTTATGAGACTGTTTCTTTTTTAAGAGAAGGTGGGGTTGAGTCTTGAGGATGTGACACCCTTAAGCTTAGCATTAATATGTGAAGCGGAGCAGAAGTGACTCAGTATGCATGGTTGCTAAGCTGCTTTGATAGGGTGCTGCTGTGACTACCTGAATTTCATGCCCTCTAAGTAAGTTAGTGCTAACTTTAGTAAAGAAAAATGGTACTTCTATTAATTCCAGTGCTTAACGATGACTGGCTATGGCATTCAGTTTAAACTAGTTTGAGGGCTGGCTGGTTAGCTCAGTTGGTTAGAGTGTAGCCTTATAACATCAAGGTCATGGGTTCAGATCCCTATATCTGTCAGCTGCCAAGAAAACCCAAAAAACTGGCTTGAGCACTTACTTGTCTTGGGAAAATTTTAATTTTAATCCAGTCAATCTTTAGTGTTGATCCAATCACTGCCATGTGTCAAGAGTTTACTAACTACACAGCGAATGTCAATTTAATATTATGGCACAGTCTGATTGCTTTGATCCGACCATTGAAACAATAAAGGCAACACTGTAGTGTTGAGTATTTGCAGTGGGCTAAGTGTTGGGCACATTATCTCTTCTCATTCCAACCCTGTTCAGTTAGGGTATGTGCTCATGAGGAAATGGAGCCCCAGAGAGATTAACTCACTTGCCCACAGTCACACAGCTAGTGAGTGGTAGAGTCAGGCAGGACTAACCTTTTTTTTTTTTTACAGGAAGGTGTTCTGTATAAATGTATTTGAATTTTTCTTGTAGAGAACAAGTTCTTTAATGCTTTCATAGACTGATACCAGTTATCCAAGCAAATTGTCTTAGGTTGCCATATGAGTATTCTTTCTGATTGGTGTTTGAAAACTCTGATCATTTTGGTAATTCTTTTTCATTTTTAGCCTTAACTTGCTTTGATTAGTTTCATTACTAATGAGGAAAAGTACATTTTAGCCTGAAGTCTTTTTTTAAAAAAAGAAACCTAGTTAAATATCTTCTCTATTTAGAAAAGGAGCACCACTACAGATTAGAAGGGCATATTGTATGTTGTGAGCTAATATTTCAAATGTGAAGGTTCTTTGGACTTAATTAATTTCTCTGAATGAGGGATCATACTCTTGGGAACCATTTAAAATGTTTAGTAACATTAACATTACATCTAGGACCCAAATGTTATGATATGAAAGGAAAGTATAATGGAGTCTAATATAGACCCTCTGTCTTCTGTTATATTTTTTCATTGGACATTGTGCTTTACTTTCTGTATGAGTTAGGATAACACTAGCTGTTATGAGAAATTAGAAGTTTGTTTCTTGCCCACTAAACAGTCCATTATGGGTGTTCCAGGTGGGCAGGTGGCCTCCTGCACATGTTGATTCAGGGACCCAGCTCTTGCCAAACTGTGATTCCACCCAGGGCTCAGCAAACTTTTTCTTAAAGGGCTAGATAATAAATATTTTAGGCTTGTGGGCCATACAATCTCTGTTGCAACCACTCAACTCTGCACTGTAGCAGGAAAGCAGCCATAAATAATATGTAAATGAATGGGGTAGCTGTGTTCCAGTAAAACCTGACAGAAACAGGTCTGTGGCCCAGTTTGTCAACCCCTGCCCTAGGGTATTAGAGTTCTTTGCATCAGTTCTTTGGCATAAAGAGAAAGTGAAGTGAAGACATACCTACTAAAACACTAAGACCCAGATGTGAAACACATCACTTCCATTCCCATTCTACCGGGGTGAGCTAGTCACACAGGTCCTCCAAGATGTAAGGGGCCCTGGAAAATCTAGTGCTTGGCTGGGCAGCTTCTTCCCAGCAACAGCCCTACACTATGGAAACATGTACCCAAATTTTGGATGCACAGCTGGCCTTCTCTGACTCACCTTTATAATACTATTTAGAGTTGTAGTTACAGGTTTATTGTCTGTCTTCCCCAATGCACCATAAGTTTCATGAATGCATAGGCCATGTCCATATTATTCATCACTGATCTTTTAAGGAGATGAAAATAATTACTAAAGAATACAGCTTTTGGAGGGTTTTTTCTTTTCTTACTGAGTGGACAAGCCAAGATGGTTCATCTTTGAAGAATTCGAAACTTGGTGTTCATTGCTTAGAAATCATCTGGCAATGAGTTTGCTGTCCTCTTATCTGTGCTCCTACCACGCAGTCCTCCTGAATTCATGAGGAGTGGAAGAATGGTTGAAGACATGGGCGTGACCACTTTGCCTCCAGGTTTATTGCTTTAAAGGGATGCAGGTAGTAGGCCTTAGTTTCTTTATAAAACAAGTCAACCTATTTCTAGAGTAGGTTGAAAGCCATTTTTTGAAAACAGTTTGATTTGGAGGATTAGTGAGCTAGTTTGACTTATTTTCTGTGCATTTGATCCTGCTTAGTTTTTATAGAGGATATGATGATACAGTTCTTGGGGTCAAGTATGGAACCCTTTGAAAAAAACTCACTGACACAGGAGGCTATAAAACCTGCTTGTGATAAAGACCTCTAATACAGAGGCCCAGCCCCTGGGTAGAGATCCTGCATACTTCATGCCTTAAGTAGACTCAATCTGTGACCCATGAGCCAGTCAGGCAGGAAGCTGGGTGCTCAAGGATTATTTTAGGAGACCATGGTTTTTAAACCTTTGAGCCATGTTAAGTTCTCACTGATGGGTCCAGGAAATGCTTGTAGCCTTGACACCAGATTAAGAGTCTGGCTCCTTTATTGGCTCCATAAACAATTTAAGGAGCAGCATAGTTTTTCTTCTAAATGACTTCACAGGATAAGGAAAAGAAGAAAAGTAAAACTTCTCTGTACTCTGTCAGGGCAATTTTCTTATTCTATCCACATTGCAGACATTTGCATTTAAAAATGCTGCAGTAGGGCCGGCCCGGTGGTGCGCTGGATAGTGCGCCGCTTGGGAAGTGCGGTGGCGCTCCCGCCCGAGGGTTCGGATCCCACATACAGACCGGTTCCCGCTCACTGGCTGAGCGAGGCGCGGGAGCAGCACCAAGGTTTGCGATCCCGTTGCCGGTCCCCGGTCCGGTACGGGGGCAACACTGAGGGTTGCGATCCGTTGCCGGACACGGAAAAAGACAAAAAGACAAAAAAAAAAATGCTGCAGTAATGGTGAGTACATGGGATAAGTCAAAAAGACTTTGTAGCCAAATAGTAGCTCTTCTCAGTGACTGGTGTGACTGGTGTGTGTGGCTGTTTAGGCCTCATGGTGCTCGACCATTTCCCACCCTGGATCCAGCTGATCAGCAGCTGTAACATCTGGAATATAAGCACAAAAGTCCTCTCTGGGTGGCCAAAGATCTGTCACAAAGCCCACAGAACTCTTAGGATCTTCTCCAAAGCCAACTTGTTCTTAATGTGTAGAGGCTCATAACTAATGAGAAGCAGCAAATAGGAGAAAGGTTGCCCCAGGGGTCAGCACAGAGTGACATGTGAATGCACAGAAGCAAAGGTGAAAACCAAATGTCAGGAGAAGCCACCAGGACTTACAGCGTTGGGGGCTAGGTAAGTTAGCTCAAGGCAGAAAGCCTTGCATGTGCCATAGAGTTCAAGGGCAATACTGTAGCAACACCCCTGAGTGGTAACTTTCCAGAGTTCTTATTTTAGGTGACTAGCTAGATGCCCTGAGCTGGGGACCCTGGGAAAGAGTGGGTTGGGGCATGAGGGAGAACAAGGCATTTAGAGTCAGCAGGTTGCACTTGGGATGTTTCCTAAACGTTCTTAACCAAATGAGATTGCCTTTATTCCTCAGGAATGTACTTGTCACTTGACCGGGAGAGTATAATTTAGTGCCATTCTTGCACACTAACTTTTCCATATGTTTGTAGTGAAAAGCTTCCTAAAGTTTTCATAAGGTTCTTAGATTTATGTTTGAGTGTATGACTCATGCAGTTTTGAATTATATTGATGAACAAATTCTTCGTCATAAACCACCAACAGAATATGGGCAGCAGGATGTCAGCTTCCAGGTTATAATCTGTCTCTTTTTAAAAGATATGGCCTAGAAGATTGACTAAAAATTATATTTATACCATTGCAGAGACTAATAGAAATGGATTTTGGAGAATCTTTTTTTTTTTTTTTAGGTTGTGTCACATTTAGATATTTAATAAGAGGGATAGGTTTTTTTAAACCTATCCATAAAAGAATAATTTTGTAGGGAGGACCTTATCAAGTTTGAGAAAGCAATTCCAACTTGTAAATTTAATCTCAATTTTATGAAATTCTATCTTTTATTTTAAGAGATTAGAGTGACCTAATCTTTAGGAGAAAACAGCCTCGTTACATACAGCCAAAAGAGACTTGGATTACATCTTGTTGGTCTCTTATAACCCTAAGTACAATAAGTATGAGAAGTATAAAAGCATTTCTTTCTACGTTATATTTAATTGAAAATATCCTGTCTCTGTAATGGGTTACCTGAGTTTTTATGTATGACTTTTACAAACATGGCTATTTCCTGAAGCTTATTAGGTGAGGAGTTTCAGTGCAGGTGGCATTCACAAGCAGGTACCCTATATTTTGAAGTTGATTGCAGAAGCAACTATGTGGAACATGCTTCCTGAATTCCATAGGACCAATGTGGTTAAGGAGCTCAGGTGATCCCAAAATGACTTTTTTTAAACTTTTGCTTTTTACTTTTTATTGTAGAAAATTTTAAGTATACACAAAAGTAGTGTAATGAACCCCCCATGTACCCAACACCCAATTTCAACAATTATCAACATTTTGCCAGTTTTCCACTCAACTTATTAGCTTATGGCATAGCTGAACTGTAATTCTGGTCTACCCATATATGTAAGTACAGTTTATAACATCTTGAAAATGCATCCTGAGGGCCGGCCCGGTGGCGCACTGCTATAGTGCGCTGCTTGGGAGCGCGGTGGCGCGCTCCCGCCGAGGGTTCGGATCCCACATACAGACCGGTTCCCGCTCACCGGCTGAGCGAGGTGCGGGCACAACACCGAGGGTGTGCGACACTGAGGGTTGCGATCCCATTGCCGGTCCCAGTCCTGTATGGGCGCGACACTGAGGGTTGCGATCCGTTGCCGGTCCCAGTCCTGTATGGGCGCGACACTGAGGGTTGCGATCCGTTGCCGGTCCCAGTCCTGTATGGGCGCGACACTGAGGGTTGCGATCCGTTGCCGGTCCCAGTCCTGTATGGGCGCGACACTGAGGGTTGCGATCCGTTGCCGGTCCCAGTCCTGTATGGGCGCGACACTGAGGGTTGCGATCCGTTGCCGGTCCCAGTCCTGTATGGGCGCGACACTGAGGGTTGCGATCCGTTGCCGGTCCCAGTCCTGTATGGGCGCGACACTGAGGGTTGCGATCCGTTGCCGGTCCCAGTCCTGTATGGGCGCGACACTGAGGGTTGCGATCCGTTGCCGGTCCCAGTCCTGTATGGGCGCGACACTGAGGGTTGCGATCCGTTGCCGGACACGAAAAAAAGACAAAAAAAAAAAAAAAAAAAAAAGGAAAATGCATCCTGAATTCTGGCTAGGTGTTCCAGGACCATCCTCTTTGGTTTTGTTCCAGGTGGCATCTGTGGAGTGAGGAAAGAGACCATGGGCATCATGGGTCTAAGATTTCCCAAATCGTGTTTTTTGGAAGAGTAGGATATTAACTATGAAAAAAATCAGTGCTAGATATCTTTTCATCCCCAAATTTATATTTCATATATAAGGAAAGTGCTAAATACATTGAAGACTGTTCTTGTACAATTAGCCTTTAAGTTTTCTGTATCCCAAAGACGAAGTTGCAGGTAGGATGGTCCCAGTGCATGAGCATGTTTTTGTGTTGGTGCCCATGCCGCTGTTGTTAGCCCACTGTTTTATTCTGTTGCTTCCTTCAGTGGTGTCCAAAATGGGTTGCCGAAGACACTACCAAGAAGAAAATATTAAAGTTTCTATCTGTATCTGTTTTTGCGCTTTCTAGCTGAGAAAGTAAATAAGCCTTGCTGATATTTGATCATATATTGACCTTTGCTCAAAACCTTGGAAATTTTTATTTTTATTTTTATTTTTTTTTAAAGATGACCAGTAAGGGGATCTTAACCCTTGACTTGGTGTTGTCAGCACCACGCTCACCCAGTGAGCTAACTGGCCATCCCCCATATGGGATCCGAACCCGTGGCCTTGGTGTTATCAGCACCACACTCTCCTGAGTGAGCCACGGGCTGGCGCAAAACCTTGGAAATTTTTAGTAAGACTATTTGAAATATGGACTTACATCCATTGTCATTAGCAATGAGCCTCAGTCTAAGTATATATATTGTGCTATAAGTTGTCAGTCAACGATAGTACAAAGTTATCATAATGGAAAAACTAAAAGTTAGCAAAAAGGCTAATTATTTCATCTTTTGCTCTTTATTTCTATTGTTTACTTTTTATAAAAGCTGTATTATATTAGAACATGTATATAATTTATAAGTAAAAATATATATTGTTGGTATATACTCAAAATTGCTTAACTGATAGGATGTGTGATCTAAAAAGTTTAGAGGCTACTAATTTACTTACTGATCTATTTATCTTAAAATTTCAACACATGTTAGTATGATTTACTGTTTATCATGTATTAACATTAAACAGACTTTTTTATGTATAGTTACTTTGGTGGTTCATCTGAAATCATTTTCTTTTTCTTTCTTTCTTTTTTTTTTTAAAGATGGCTGGTGTCGTGGATTGAATTATGTCCCCCCAAAACTCATTGAAGCTTAATTGTGTCTCCCAAGTTTTATGTATTAGAAACTTATCCCCCACTGTGACTGCTAAGAGGGTGGGAAATCCTATTATGGTAATTGAAGGTGGAGCTTTGAAGAGGTGATTGGATTGCAGGACCGTGCAGTAGTGAATGGATTAAAAATGGTGGTCAGGGGCGTGGTTTTGAGGGCTTTAAAAGAAGAGGAGTCTGTCTCTCTCGCTCTCTCTGCTCTCTCTGCTTCTACCATCTTGCAATGTGAGATCCCTGGGTCACTGTCACCACCACCAGATGGACTTTGGACTTCTCAGCCTCAGAAACTGTAAGCAGTAAATGTTGTTTTTCTTTATAAAATACCCAGTTCCATGTATTTTGTTATAAGCAACACAAATGGACTAATATAACCAGTAAGGGGATCTTAACCCTTGACTTGGTGTTGTCAGCACCACACTCTCCCAAGTGCCAGCCCCCATTTTATTTTTCTAACTTGAGTACTCTATCCTACTCTATTACTGTCTGCCAATGCATTATACTTTAAAAAATGTTCTATGGTCACCTGAGCTAGGAAGATGCTGCCATGAAGGATAGGAAAGCTGGGATAAAGACCATTTTCCCAGACAGAGTCTGTGGCTTTAGCCCTGACTCGAGTGCTTCTAGTGACACTGCTATGTAGTGACCTTGAAGCGGGCAGTTAGAGGATGTGGACAGTACTGATGCTGGCGCTTCCATCCCCTAATGGACTTTTTTTTTCTTTTAAATGTTCTTTATAGTGTGTTTGAACAGTATTTATTTTAATGTCTATCTGCTTGAGGCTATCATTCATAGTGTGAATTCTGTATGTCTGTAGGTCTGCTCATCTTTCATGGGTAAAGTCAAATTTGTGTCTGAAGTTCTGTAGTTTATTGGACTGTTCTTGCCATATTCTTAAACTCCATGATCTGTGATGCTGTGTTTTATTTTAATTTTAATTTTATTTTTTTATTTTTTAAAAGATGACTGGTAAGGGGATCTTAACCTTTGACTTGGTGTTGTCAGCACCATACTCACCCAGTGAGCAACTGGCCATCCCTATATGGGATCCAAACCCAAGGCCTTGGTGTTATCAGCACCACACTCTCCCGAGTGAGCCACCCCTGTGTAATGCTGTGTTTTAACTGATGATTTGGTTCTAAAAAGGCCTTGGTGTTATCAGCACCGCACTCTCCCGAGTGAGCCACCCCTGTGTAATGCTGTGTTTTAACTGATGATTTGGTTCTAAAACATTAATACATCAAAAAGGGTTTAAGCCTGGTAAAGACGAAATCCTGCTTATGTTTTAGTTTTGGAGACAAAAGAAGAGTAATCACCTTTTGTGTGCTTCAGAGATGATTTTCAGCAGCAGTGGCCTCAGATCCTGGCTCTCTTCTTATAAACAGGATTTGCTCCTTCCCAGATAGATTAGATGAAGGAGTGAGACAGGGGATCTGAATGACAGGCAGACTCAAATGCCAACACAACCACATGACAGCAGGGTGAAAACATGCTGTGGTGTTACTGATGTCAGTCCAGGCATCTCTTGCACTAAAGGTAGAGAAATTCCCCTTGCTTCCTCAGGCTCGAGGGCTGGCACTTTTCTCTGGTCAGCTTGGCATCAAGCTGAGCAAGAGAGCATTGGCCTTGAACTTCTGATTGGCACTGTAACTAAAAGTGAGCACAATGGTAGTTCTTCTAGACTTTATTATTTTGCAAAAGGTTAATTGTAGCTTTTAATCTTTTCAAGTATTAAATGGGCCCCTTTATAGATTGTGGTTTGTACTTTCAGGCATACATGGTTTCTAAACCCAGCAGAGAATTGAAGAAAAACCCCTGACCTTTAACAAATGCAATCACAGGACCCATCTGTGGGTCAGACAGCTGCAGCCCAGCTGACTGGGTCATTGTCCCCAGTGGCGTACACTGTCTCCATTTTAACAGTTCCAGCTTTAGAAAGAAACAAGGCTGGTGTCTGAGTCACTTTAGTGTGGGCTGAGAGCATCTCTGAGTTTTAGTTGAGCTGTTGAAATGGAATGAGTTGCTGAGTATATGCTATATCTCCTTATACCCACTCCCATGTCTCAAAACAAAGTTGGAAAAATGCCTTACATGGTAAGAAATTCAGGGTTAAGAGTTTTAGAACAGTATAGCAGTGCACATTTGGGCACTATATGAGGAAAAGGATGCAGGCCTTGGAGTTGCTGTGCTGCTTTCAAGATTTGACATTTGACCGCTGAAGTCTGGAAATTCCATGTGCAGCTTAATCCAGGGAGTTAGTCAAATCCTGGGGAAAAATTGGCTGATTAATGGTATGAAAAGGGGATTAGGTTTACACCCGGAAATTGCTTTCTGCAAGGGCAGCCTGGTTTCAGGTCAGTATGATACTGGAGGAGAGGGTCTGGGGAGGTCTGACAGCCGACCTCAACCCACCCTGTCCTCCACCAGATTCTTGACTCTGCCATGGGAAAGAATTCAAGAGCAGAGTCACAGTAGAAAGTGAAACAGGTTTAATGAAAAGAATGAGAAATAACAGACTTCAAAGGGAAAGTGTAGCCTAGCTCCAGAGACTGAGTGGCGGCTGTAGCAAGTTTAATACAAAAGTAAGAAATGCACACTTTACAAACAAAATGCAGGCTGGCACCAGATTGAACAGCAGCCTGCTAAAGGCGAATTTAACACAAAAAGAAAAGCATACACACCTCACAGGTGAAGTATGGGCTGGTTCCATAGAGAATGAGCAACAGCCCCCCCTTCTTCCTGGATTCTATTTTTATAGTTTGGCTATCTATACATATGCACGCTTTCTAATGAATATTCAGCTAAGGGGGTAGTTCCCAGTTATGTAACAGTTTATGTAACAGGTTTGCACATGCTCACTTGGTCTCCTTTAGAGTATGCTTGTTGGTCAAAGAATATTCTAGGTGCTCTCTAGTGCCTCCAGTGGGAGGTCATTCAGGGGATAAACTCCTTTTTACTGAGCATGCTCGGCCACTGAGATTACACAAGTCTGCCTCATGTGGTCTCAAATCTCCACCTGCTGGTACCACAAATAGGTGCTACAAGCAGTAGTAGCTCAGGACTCAGGGGAGGTGCTTGAGTCTTAGAGGAGTGGTTTCTGACCTAGGGGAATGGCCTGAAACCTGACCCCAAGGAAACTGAGCACCTCCTATCTCAAGTAGGGGTACATTAAGGGGCAGAATCAAGGAGGACTGGAGGAAAGTCATACCTGACCACCCTCTTAGCCTGAGCCTCCGTAAGGCCTGTCTGCAGCCTGGATGCCCAGCTGATGCAGGTCAAGTAGCAATCCCTATGATTCTCTCCAAGTTTCCTATCAAAGCCTGTAATGTTCTGGAAAGAGCCTTAGATAGGAGGCAGGAAACCTGGGTGTAGTCACAATACTGCTCTCTGCTCTAGATAAGAAGTAGCTAATTCAATTTCTGTCCTGAAAAGTTTTAACGTTTTATTTTAATATTCTTTCTGGAGTTACTTATTTTCTTGTTCTTATTCTGTGCCATTTTGTGCAGTCTTAACTTTGTTTTTCTCTCTGAAAACAGCCACCAGGTCTTCTACTTCTAAGTAACCTCTACAGTTCCTTGCACTTAGTAGGGGCTCAGCTTGTTCCTTTGCTTGTCTCTACTTATGCAGCAAGCGCTACACTTACAGGCTGCAAGAGGCACACCAACCTGTCCTGCTTACTTGTGCTTTCCATAGATTTCATTTTATCTTCATGGCCACTCTCTGAATTAGGCTTCATTCTTGTATTCAATCAACGAACAGTTGTTACAACTGTGATTGGCAGATATGATCCCTGCTCTGAGTTTGTAGCTCAGTTAAGTAAACCAGGCAGTTAACAGATATAGTGATAAGAGAAGAGCAGTAGAGAACTGAGCCTGGGTGATCAGGCAGGCTTCCTGGGAGAGGTGTCATCTTTGCCATGACCTGAGCTGTGACTAGGCTCTAGCCAGACTGTAGGTGGGGTCATGCCAAGGAGCTGAGACAGATGCCTGCACCTCAGAAACTAGGTTTAAGTCCCAGATTTGCCACTGTCTTCACCTTGGGAGGCAAATCACTTACTGTCTCTCACCATGTTTCTCACCTGTAAAATTGCAGGGAACTGGCAAAAGTAAAGGAGAAGTTCTTAATAAGAGCTTAAATGTCAGCTACTGTTATGAATATTAACATTAGCATTTTTAAAACCATATGCTTAATATTCATTTTACAATATGCACAATTGTATCTCAGTAAAGTTTTGTCAGTATGGAGAAAAATCACCATGGCATGTGCACAGAGTGTGAGTTGGAGCCTGGGAGGGATGAAGCTGGGCAGTAAAGCATGCTGGACCCCTTTGCAGGGGAGAAAACCAAAGATCTGTGGGGTAGGCATCACCCAACTTGGTAGTTGGTATGTGGTAAAGGCAGGATTGGAACCCAAGCCTGTCAGGCTCTTAGCAATTCTGCTGGGGTAGTTGGGTTGGTTTCAGTGCATGTGTTTTGACCAGCAATCTTTCATGTAATTAAATGTGATCAAGGGCGAGTCTCACTTAAGATAACAGGGCCGGCCCGGTGGCACACTGGAGAGTGCGCCGCTTGGGAGTGTGGCGGCGCTCCCGCCGTCTTTCATGTAATTAAATGTGATCAAGGGCGAGTCTCACTTAAGATAACAGGGCCGGCCCGGTGGCACACTGGAGAGTGCGCCACTTGGGAGTGTGGCGGCGCTCCCGCTGAGGGTTCGGATCCCATGTGGAGACCAGTTCCCGCTCACTGGCTGAGCGCGGTGCGGGCGCAACACCGAGGGTCGCGATCCCGTTGCCGGTACCCAGTATGGGTGCGACACCGAGGGTTGCAATCCCATTACCGGTCAGTAAAAAAGACAAAAAGGAAAAANGAACCCTCGGACAGGAGCGCCAGCCGCGCTTCCCAAGCGGCGCACTATCCAGTGCGCCACCAGGCCGGCCCTGCTTTTTACTTTTTATTGTAGAAAATTTTAAGTATACACAAAAGTAGTGTAATGAACCCCCCATGTACCCAACACCAAATTTCAACAATTATCAACATTTTGCCAGTTTTCCACTCAACTTATTAGCTTATGGCATAGCTGAACTGTAATTCTGGTCTACCCATATATGTAAGTACAGTTTATAACATCTTGAAAATGCATCCTGAGGGCCGGCCCGGTGGCGCACTGCTATAGTGCGCTGCTTGGGAGCGCGGTGGCGCGCTCCCGCCGAGGGTTCGGATCCCACATACAGACCGGTTCCCGCTCACTGG
>NW_007742787.1:0-2554 GCF_000696425.1 Galeopterus variegatus
TTTTTTGTCTCAAAAGCTCTGCTGACTCCCCTGCCCTTTCTCTATCTCCTTTTCTAGTTCCTCTTTATGTTCTTCCTCTTGTATTTTAGAATATCCTAGGACTTACATGAAAGTTTTCTCTTTTTATCTACACTTACCCATCATCCATCATTGAAACTTTTATTTTTTTACACTTTTCCTCTCAAGTTACCAACTCCTTCCTCAACATCTTTAAATGAATATTTAATATATATTTGAGACCTAAAATATTTAAAACTCAACTCTTGATTTTTCCCCTCAGTCTTTACCCTCAGAGTAATGAAAACTCTACTTTTTCAGTTTCTTATGCCAATTCCCTTGACATCATCTTCATTTCCTTTCCTTCCCATGCATCTCATTTCAATCTGTAAGAACATTCTGCTGTCTCTAACTTCAAAATGTTTGATCACATACTACAACACTCACTGTCATTTTCCTCATCAAATCTTTAATTTCTCTTTTTCTGTATAATTGCAACAACTTGAAAAGTGGTCCCCTGCCTCAGCTCTTTCTTCTACAGACTGTTTTCTACCACCCCAAATAGTATTATTTGGTTAAAATACAAGTCAGANTCTTCTACAGACTGTTTTCTACCACCCCAAATAGTATTATTTGGTTAAAATACAAGTCAGATTTCACCACCTTGCTCATAACACACATTGTCTTCCCATGTCATTCATTGTACAAGTCAAAGTCATTTCAATGACCAAATTAGCCTTATGTCATCTACCCTCTTCTCCATAAATTCTTTACTTTTTCTATTCTCCCCCTTGTTCTCTCTGGTTCTGTAACAGTAACCTTATTTTTTCCCTCAACCTTCCTTCCTGCCTCAAAATCTTTGTACTGTCTGTTCCTCTGGCTGAATTAGTCTTCTCACATAAATCTTTATTCCGTTTTTGGTTTTGTTTTTACTTTCTTCGGGTCTTTACTTATTATTACTTTTCACTGAGGCTTTCTCTGGCCATGGCAACTAAAATGCTAATCATCCCAACTTTCTATCCCTTTCCTGATTTATTTTTTCTCTTTAACACATATTTTTCCCATCTTAAAACTATACCTTTTTATATTTAGCTTATATATTAGTTGTATCCTCCAGTAGAATATAAGTCCCATGAGGATGAATATTCTTGTCTATTTTTGTTTGTTGGTTGGTATCTTAAAAACTATACCTCTTTATATTTAGCTTATATATTAGTTGTATCATCCAGTAGAATGTAAATCCCATGAGGATGAATATTCTTGTCTATTTTTGTTTGTTGGTTGGGTTGTTGGTTTGCCAGTTTGTTTTGGGGGGATGGAGTTGTGGTTGTTGTTATTTAACCGCTTTATATATAACACCTAGGACAAGGCCTGACACACTGTGAACATCCAGTAAATTATTGTTAAATGAACAAATAAAACTACCTAAAGCATAGTGCTCTACCTGACATGAGAAGTCTAGGAGAACATAGTAACCTGCCTCTATCCCTGTCCAATCTTCTTCATCCCTACGGCATTCTAATTTCTACAGCATTCTGACTGTAATGCTGTAGCATGAACTCCATGGTACACACCCTGAGTTATCTGATGCTGGCTCATTACCTCTGCTTTCTTCTATAAAGGAGAATCTATGTAAACTTTTCTGTAGGAACTTAAATTCTGCCGGATCTCCCAATTTGAACTGATGATCTATTATCTGATATACTATTCAGACTAATGTGCCTACATGTCTAAAAGCCACTGGTAGAACTGTGATTTCTAGAGGCGGGAAAGGGGGAGAGGCAGGAGAATCTGTGAGAAATTGGTTAATAAACACAAAGAATGATGATGTTATATAATGATGAATATATTAGTTATCCTTATTTGATCATCACACATTATACAGAGGTATTAATATTCAGCTCTGTATGTATAATCAATTAATTATATTGTAACAACAATAATAAAGGCCATTGATTTTTTTTTTTTTTTTTTTGTCTTTTTCCGTGTCCGGCAACGGATCGCAACCCTCAGTGTCGCCCCCGTACCGGACCAGGACCGGCAACGGGATCGCAACCCTCGGTGCTGCTCCCGCGCCTCGCTCAGCCAGTGAACCGGTCTGTATGTGGGATCTGAACCCTCGGGCGGGAGCGCCGCCACGCTTCCCAAGCGGTGCACTATAGCAGTGCGCCACCGGGCCGGCCCAGCCATTGGTTTTATATATCAATTTATTTGACCAAAGCTATAGTTTTAAGTGGGTTGCATCTTCTAACCCATCTTTAAATAAATTACCCAGTGACTACATGAAGGCAGGGAGATAAAAAAAGACATTAAAAAATATAAAATGCATAGAAAATGAGTAAAGGATGGGGGAAGAAGAGTCAAAGGGACAAACTTGCCTAAGACACTGACAAGAAGTTGAAATAACATAAATTTATTTAAAAAATTAAAATAAAAAGACTAGATAAATGGTATTTGGGAGAAATACTAGAATGATCAGAATTAATTATTATAGGAAAGAGTATAGGAAAATAATCTACAGAACACTTTACAATACTGTGCTAATTACAGAAAAAAA
>NW_007742787.1:3230-4070 GCF_000696425.1 Galeopterus variegatus
AAACAATTTCACAGGCCTCTAACACCAGATGAAGTCACTTCGTGGCTGTGATAGAATGAGATGAAATTATGACATTGCTGTAATAACATCTGAGCACAGACAAAACAAGAAATCTACAGAACCACAAAACCAAACTTCCCACTTGCCACAGACACTACTCTACCAAGGACAACTTTAGAGTCATTGCATTACTCCAGCCTCCTAGGTAAATCACAGAATCACACTCAGTTTATGACAACTCCCACTCCAAAGCAAACCCCTATCCTCTTAAACCTTTTCTAATTCACCTAAAACACGTCTGAATCCTGTTAAGAAGCCCCTTCTGCTATTTTCTTACTGACACTCCATATGGCTCTTGCTGGCTTGTTGTCTTCCTTTCTTCATAAACCTTAATAAATTTAACTTTATTTTACTACAGGTGTATTCTTAGTGGTTTGACTGGTGTACATCAACTATACATATATATGTGTATTTTTAATTTAGAAAGCAAATTATTTATTTTTTGTATTATCACATGTAGCATACATGATAATATATCAGTATACAAAAATAGAAAATTCTGAGTCAATCTGAAAGTAAATATCAAGTAGATTTAGGTAAACATATTCTCATACATGGTTTTGTAGACAAAAAGAACAATTTGAAAAGTATGTCATAACTGAGTTCTGCTGGGTCAAATTCTAAAATAAAATGAATAAATAAATTTTAAACATTTTTTATGGAGTGTATGCATTCTTACATATCGATATAAAATGTGTATTTATGAAGTATATATCTACAATATATGAAATATGTTATATATAACATATGTGACTATATTCTTTTACTTACATTTCCACA
>NW_007742787.1:4460-7450 GCF_000696425.1 Galeopterus variegatus
CTTACATTTCCACACTTTTGTGTTAACATTAAAACTATTTCAATAACATATGAGTACTTTATTTTTGCTTTAACGATTAAATTGTTATCATTATTAACCCCAGAAAATGTAAAGATTTTTTTCTCTGTGAGTCAATATCATGGTTTTGACATACTTCAATTGAATTTTTCAAGTCAATATTCTGTGCGCTGATAAATTAGGATAGATGAAAGCATTTTTTCATGAAGTTTCTAGTTTATAGAAGCAATGTTACATGTTTATTCTCATAGTTTCTTATTTTTAAATGAATTTTTCTATATATTTTTCCCAATTTTATTGTGTAAATAAGTGTGGTAATTAATGTGATTTTATGATAGATGCTGTAGAGATTATATACTCAAAAGTCCATAAGAAATATTTTTTGTTTTTCCATTTCATATTTCAGAGTGATAATATGACACTTCTAAACAAAATAGCAGAAAATATGTAATCATCTGTTATTGGAATTACCACATATCCTAATAGATGTTGCCATAAGATCACCATTTGCTGTTGTGAAATCATTTGAGTAAACAGAGAGCCATACCAAAAGCATTATTGTTTTCAGTAGCTAAACAATGTTTTTAGCTATGCCTATCACAATGTCCCTGTAACCAGTAGCTCTCTCAGATTTAATCTCTGTCCCTCAGTTCCTGGAATTAACAATGTAATGGAAAGGACATATGTAGTCTGAGAACATTGGTTTTCATTCTGATTCCAAATGATTACATGTAATAATTTTGGAGCATTACTATGTACTGTGAGTTTTCTCATTTTAAAACGGTACTAACAAATCTTCACTAGTCTTTCTTTTGAGGCTCAAAAGGGCCAGCCATCAAGGACACTGTACATTGGATTATAACTATGATTTTTTTGTACATTCATTGCCAGATGCTAATTATGTTTTTTTTTTTATTCCATGGTCATCAGCAATATTTATTCATTAATTTAAAATAAAACATATAGTACGTTAAGTGGATGCAGTGTTATGAAGAAAAGTAAATCTGGGAAGGGCCTAAGGACTATCTCATGTTATTCCATGGTCATCAGCAATATTTATTCATTAATTTAAAATAAAACATATAGTACATTAAGTGGATGCAGTGTTATGAAGAAAAGTAAATCTGGGAAGGGCCTAAGGACTATCTCATGATGGGTAAGGTTAATAATTAGTGAAGGTCTCAGCAAGAAAAAAATATTTAAACAAAGACCAAAATGAAGTTGTGAAGTAAGCTTGTGTTCTTAAAATGAAAGAAATTCTAGGCTAAGGGAATAAAACTTTTAAAGGCCTTGATGAAGAAATGAAGCAGCCTTGTTCTAGGAAGAGGTATAAGGTCATGGCTCCTGGGGCTAATGAGTGACAGGGAGAAAAATAAGAGGAAAAATCACAATGTTTATGGGAGTCCATCTCATGCCAGGACTCTGGTTTTCACTCTAGAGAAGATGACAGACATCGGAAGGTTTTAAGTAGAGGATTAATACTGGTCAGATGCCTTCAGAATAGTTGGCAGAGAAGCCAAGGCAAAGGAAAAGGGAATAATTAGAGGCTATCACAGTGAGCAAGAAAAATGGGTGATGGTGGTTTGTACTAAGTTAGCAGTGGATGAGGTAATGAGATGGCTGTATTTTGCAGTTGTTATGAAATTAAAGCCAATAGATTTGCTGACAGATTTGATATGAGTTGCAAGAAAATAAAATGAGGAGTAAAAGATGATGCCAGGATTTTAATTGTAAAGGGAAGATTTGGAGTTCAGTTTTGGTTGTGTTAAATTTGAGAAGCCTAAAGACATTCCAATAGAGATGTTTAGTAGTGTGTTAAATTCCTAAATCTGGAGTTCACTGGAGTGGTCTAGTCTAGAGGTCCTGTTTTGGATGTCATGAGTGTAGCTAATGCTATTTAAACAATAACATGAATGAAATCACAAAGGAAGTGTATGCAGATAGAAAGCAAAAGGTGACTAAGAATGAAACTTCAACTACTAAACTTGGATATCAGACATGTGAAATGTAAACACAGAGAACAAAATGGAGATGCTAATGAATTAGGAGAAATGCTGAGTTAATGTAGTGTCCATAAATTCAAGGACTTAGAATTGTTCATCATTGCAAGCAATGTGAATATCACTTTTTACCTGGAAAATAGTGGGGGTTTTTTGTAGAGTGTCTGAAAATGATATTTTTGTTTGTGTAGCTTTATTGGAGTGGGTTCAAGAAGGAATGGGCTAAAAAAGAAAACATTACATGTAATTGAAGCTCTTGAGGAGTTTTTACAGGGATTTTTGTTGTTGTTGTTGTTCATTAAACTTGCTGGAGACAGGTGAAGTAAAAATTCAATGAAGGAGTATTGGGTGAAGAGAGTTACAGATTTTTCTCAAAACTGGAGGTATGACCCATGCTTTTATGCTAATGAGAATTATCAAATTGAACAGGAAAAAATAATGATATGTGAAAGAGGTTTAATAGATTTACTGCTAAATATTTTTGGTAAATGGTGGTAAAAGAAAAAAAAATAAGCATATTTATATTTGAAATAATTATTTTTGAGCATTCAGGGATTCATGAGTCTGGGTAGTACCAGACCAAAAGCAGATAGCAATCCTCTGGGAGAGACAAGACAGAGAACTTTTACAAAGTGTTTGTAGCAGTAAGACAAAGAAAACAATTTTGATTGATTAAAGTGGAAAGTCCCTAGTTAGAGGTTAACTGGTTGTTTCTGATTGGTACAGTTTATAGTTTCAATTTACTGTTTACATTGGGCTTTAGTTTGTTCAGATAAGAATTTAAAGTTCCAGAACCACCTCAGTTTAATGGCCTCCCAATTAGAATCATCCTTTTAACAGTGGAAGCAGAAACAGTGTGAAAAGTTTGAAGTTAGGCTGTAATAGGAGAATGGACATTTCCTTCATCATAGCAGGATAGTGGCAGGTAGGGTGGTGTAGGTAGTGATAGCAGATTGTGAATGGATTATTCTT
>NW_007742787.1:8694-11607 GCF_000696425.1 Galeopterus variegatus
TGAAAGCAGAAATCGGTTCAAGTGCGACCTCGTACCCAGGTTCAGTGGAATGAGGAGTTGCTAATCACCATGCTTATTCTGTTGTCCAACCTCTTTTATTTCCATTTCTGCCTTTCTAGTATGTGTAAAGTGACATTAAAAAAAGAAATAGAGGAAGAAAGACACATATGATGTGATTAAGAGATAGACTCAGAGAATTTTGTAGAATATTATCCACCTCTAGTAATCTGTTATAATTTGTGGATACTAATTTTAATTCAAGTCGTCAATATGTTGTTACTATCTACTATATTATTATTATATAGAGTATTGCAGACACAAGAGTGAATAAAATTATGTTCCTGAAATTGAGAGACTAATACTCTAGGACAAGAAGCAGATAAGCCAATATATAATTATAATGGAATGTTTGATAGAGATAGTAGAAATGTAAGGTGAGAATGGCAGACATTAAAAAAAGGCTACATAAAGTTAGTAAAAAAATGAACTCCATACCAACATGTAAGTGGAAATTTGCCTATCAAAGAATGAAGCAGGTGTGTGAAAGTATTTGGCAGATTTGTTAGTTAATTGTCCTACATGGCTAATGTGTTTGCATCATTTTAAAACGGTACTAACAAATCTTATGTAATGGAAATAGAATACAGAAATTAGCATGCGGTCAAATATGAGAAAGCTTTGTTTGCAATTCTAAGATGCTTCTATAATGCACTTTGTCCCCCAAGTGCTTTTTTTCTTTTTTTTGGCAATACACATATAGAATGTTTTGCAATCACATACATATGTGAAGCAACCCACATCCTGTACATCTTGTGGTTACTGATGATTATAAGGACCTTGAATTGTCTTTTTGATACCTCAGAATTTTCCAAACATGTTTGATTACAATATTGATAAGCATTGGGGGGGGGGGGTTGTAAGTGAAAAAATACAACAAGTAGGCTAAACAAAAGGCAACAATTTGGTTCACATATGTGAAAAGATAAAAATCCTCTACAGAATTGAAGCGTGAATTGCAGAAATCAGGATGTCTTTTCTTGGAATGTGCACTACCACTGTGCCTCTCAATCTCTCTCTCCCCCCACTCCCTCTCAGATCTTTTTTTTTTTGTAAATTTTTAACTTTTTTATTGAATTATAATTTATTACACATATTTTGGGGTTCAACGTTGACATACACTGATCAAATCAATATTATTAGCATGTATATTATTACAAATCATACTTATTGTTTACACCCTTGTCCAATCTCTCCCCATCTCCCTCTCCATCTCCCCTCCCACCTCTGACAACCCTAGATTTCTTCTCTCCTGAAAGAGTAATGGTTACTCTGATTTGTTGCCTAGATGATCTGTCCAGTGCTGAGAGAGGTGTGTTCAGGTGCCCTACTGAACACACCTATGGTCGTGTGGTAGATGCTTCTCCTGTTATTCTGGAATGGGCTTTCTTTCTTTCTGTCTCTCTCTTTCTGTTTCATCACTGAATGGCTTATTCTGTCCTACTCTGGATATATGGAATATATGGATAGATCTTCTCTTCATATTGACTTCTGGCCAACCCAATATCACTTTATCATTTTTTTCTAGCAGGTAGATGTTCCCATTTCCCAGGAAATCTCAAGGAAAACATGAATGGGTAATCTGAATTATTTGTCCACCAGTGTGTATTAATGGTGGGGGTCGTGGGGGCAGTATACTAAAGCAGGACAGAGAAGTGTGGGACAGCTTACTACCCCACATGAGTCCAATCACAGAACTGATTTTCATGTAGCTCCTATTAATATTTGGAGATCATTTTATACAGCACATAGTTAAGATTGTGATGCATGAATGCCTGGAGTCTATATAAATAAACCCAAGTTGGACATTTATTACATTATAGTATGTCACAGAAAGTTAACTCTGGATGTGATTTGGAAGACAGAAATAGCACAGAAAAATTAGAATCTGGATAAATGAAGTTATTAATTAATTTCAAAGTCCTAAATGAGATATACTGAGAAAAGCAAAATTAAATTAAAATTGAAATATGTGTTAGTTCCTTGGATTTCTTGTAACAGTTACTTGCTATGTATGATCAATACTGAAAATAGTTTTTGAATAGTTTTGACTATGATAATATATAAACAACACTAAAAAGAACATTAAGTACTTAAATAGCACATATCAACTGTTAAAAATGGTTTTATATTTTGTATTCTGTAATGAGAATAATATCGTTAGGTTAAAAAATCTGCTCAAAGAAAAAGCAGTGTTTGGTTAGACTGATAAATGAAGATAGCATATTGCATTTATATTTTCATATACTCTGAAATGGCTTTAACTATTTTTTATTAGACAAATAGGTCATAAAATTATTTCTGTGCTAATAAATGCTGCAAAAATTTGAACTGAAATGCAATCACCTGACCAATGCCCCTGGAAAATTACAATATAAAATCTCATTGTAATTCACTTAAAATAGAGTGACATGTTTAAATAATAATGTTGAATCTGCTTTAACATTAACATCTTTATTGAGATATAATTGATACACAAAGAACTTCACATATTTAATGTGCACAATTTGATGAGCTTGGACATACGCAAACACCTATGATACTATCATCACCATAATCAATGTAATAGACACATTTGATAAAAACAAAGTCGCCATGTATTCCTGTGTGTGTGTGTGTGTGTGTGTGTGTGTGTGTGTGTGTGTGTAAAGAACACTTAACATGAGATCTACCACTTAAATTTTGAAGAGCACCATACAGTATTGTGAACTTTAAGCACTATGCTTTAACAGCAGATCTCTGGAACTATTCATCTACCATAACTGAACCTCTAATTTTTAGCTAAAAGAAATAATTCACAAACATATTTCCTTTATCATTATTTTGGTTTGAATTGTGCTCCCCCCCAAAAAAAAA
>NW_007742787.1:13518-18076 GCF_000696425.1 Galeopterus variegatus
AGCTCTGAAAATAAATGAGGAAAGTGAGCTCCAAGCAGACGAATCTTATATTCAAAGTTCATGAATTAGACACAGATATAATATGCGTGTCAGAGAAATACCAAAAGGCCAATTTAACTTAAAAGTTACGAAAGACAATGACAATGACAATAAGTGACATACTGTGTTCTCTGTTTGCATTACACTTCTAAAATCCTGACCTTTATTAAATCATTTATGTTAACTTAATTAATCATCATAGTGAGGCTATGCTGTAGTTAGTATAATCTACATCTTATAAAGAAACTGAAAAACAGATCAAATAACTTTCCCAAGTATTTTACCTGATATGTATGGGATCCAGATTTCAAACTCCAAGCAGCCTCATTTTAATGCCATGCTCTGACTCACAATTTTCTAATTTTAGATAAATAAATGATAGTTACCAAGGTAGATAGAAAGAAATTTTCCATTCTACCCTCATGTCTATTTCAAACATTTACAAGTTATGATGATGTAAAATCTTACTACTAAATAACATACTTAAGTATTTTTACTTAAATAAGATGCATTGGTAAAAAAATATAGCATTTGCACATCGATTCTTCTTTGACTTGAAAGTTCATACAAGTGATCTGCTGCCATACAATTGTCTTTCAACTTACTAGTAAAGGACTAAGCAGTTTTTAATACAGCCAGTCTAACTGGGGTGAGATGATACCTCAAAGTGATTTTGATTTTCATTTCCCTGATGCTTAATGATGTTGAGCATTTTTTTTCTTGTGTCTTGTCTACTGGCCATTTGTACACCTTTCTGTGAGAAATGCCTTTTCAGATCTTTTGCCCATTTTTAAAATCAGCTTACTTGTTTTTTACTCACAAGTGGGAGCTAAAAATAAAATAAATGAAAAAGTAAAAAAAGAAAGAAAGATACAACAATCACAATAATGCATTGAACTTTCAAAAGAAAAGGAGAGGACTGAGGTTACCAGAGGCAGGAAACCGGGGAGGGAGAGGGGAGTTAGTGAGAAATCAGTAAAGGACCACAAAAATTATTATACTGTATAATGTTGAATATATTAATGATACTTATTTGAACACCACTTGTTGCACACAGGTATTTATATTAAACACTGTACCCCACAGATATGTACAATCAATTGTGTTTTAATAAAAAAAAAAAGGAGTGAATATTTCTTCTCTATCTCAAATGTGTATAATTTTTTTGGTAAAATTCAGTTTTGTCATAATTACTGTACCACTGTGTAAACCAACTGTAAGCTGGGCACTTGGGCACTCAGACATCAGATTAAACTTGATCTAAATCAGGATTTCATAATTGTATAAACTTCCAGAAAAGGATTCAAAATTTCTATAAATTTCTGCTCTTTTTTGTTTCCATTAAGTCTTGGTTATGAAATCTCATCTGTTCACTGGTTTCTGTAAAAACTAATTCATTCACACTGAAGCTATAAAGTTGAAGATCTTATAAAAGATTTTATGATTCTTCTTTTAGTTTATGAATCCACAGTATTTTCATTTTTGTTTTCCTTCACTCACACAGAAACCAGGAAATGCTTTTCCTGTTTTGTGCAGAAAAATTCTTTTGACCATCAGGACTGAAAAATTTCATCTAATAACTCAAGAAGAATAAAACTCCCTTTCTAATAGTAATGAAAAATACAATAAGTATCTCAGTTTCATAATAATGATGATAAGAATACCATGCCAAAAACTATGTCTTTTTACTTATAACCAAGAAAGGCAAAATCCTTCCAGATACATTTTTAAACTAAAAATTTGCCTGGTTTATACAATGCCACCTTAAAGAGGTACTTCTAAGTTAGGACAATGCTGGGAATACTGGCTTTGTTTTTTCAGTGTAGCTGGAAAATTCATCTAGACAGTTGCCAACTTTGGGCAGCTTCCAGATTTATCTTATGACCAGGACAAAATAGAGAAAAAGTAGAGGGGCTTGGAAGTGAGTGTGAAGAGATGATAACATAATCACGAGTAAACTAAAACACATTCGGTTACCTGAGATGTACAAAAAGAGAAATAAATGGGTAGTCGCAATGTAGGAATGATACTGGGGCCAGAGCTATTTGATCTAGACTGTAGAATCATGCTAAGAAAAATGCAGAGAATTTGAAATTGACTTGAGGTTTGCCGTGGTGTTGAGAAAAATCAGATTTTTCAATTTTAGGATAGGTTGGAGACTGTCTGTGTTAGAGGTGAGGAGGGTGTGTTTTTGTTGATCATTTCTGGGATTAGTACATCACTGTTTTAACAAAACCAAGTGGAAAACTGCTTCAATTATTTATAGTTTGGCTTAGTCCATTTGTTCCACTGTAACAAAATACCACATGCTGGGTAATTTATAAGAACAGAAATTTATTCCTTACAATTCTGGCGACTTGGAAGTTCAAGATCAAGACACCTACCGATTCGGTGTCTGGTGAGAGCTGCTCTCTGCTTCCGAGAGGCACCTTGTTGCTATGTCCCCTGAAAGGAACAAATGCTAGGAGGGAAGAAACTAGCTCACCCCTTCGGTCCTTTTATAAGGCGCTAATTCCATTGATGGGGGCAGAACCCTCATGGTGTAACAGCAATCCCAAGGCCTCACCTTTTACTACTCATACTGTTGCACTGAGGATTAAGTTTCAATCTGGAATTGAGAGGGAACCCAAACATTCAAACCATAGCATAGTTACTATAATAAGAGAGGGAAATAATATCATTAAATCTTTCCTGGCCTACAGATCAGATGTTTGGGTTTCTACTTAGGTTCTACAACAGCAGGTCTACAGCATGTGGAGATCCATTAGCCTTTCTGATCTGTATTTCCCATTATTTGTATAATTGATATAATAACCTCTTATCCAATTGAATTATAGCATTATATATTGATAACAAAATTTTAAAATATATAAAAATGCTTTAAAATGCTTGAATATTGAACAAAATATTCATCTTGTTTTTATATTGTATTTGTGTCAAATGTTTTGTTATTCCATTACCCTGTTTGCCACGACAGCATCTTTATTCATCCACATTTAGTCCACCTGAGATGGCCCCTTCAGCAACTTTAGTTCAAGAATTTTGTCTCATATGGAAAATATTTACAGGTTGGCAGAAACAAATCTTCATGTAGGTATTCAGAAGATGTCAACTATATAGTGGTAAAAAGAAGTTTGAAAATGACAGAATGTGGTTTGGCATTGAAAGTGGTTCCAAAAGAGTGAAGCTAATAATATACAGGGCAGACATTTGATCAGGCAGCTGTCTCAGATCAACGAGGAAATGGTCTTGACAGAGAAATCTGTAAAGTAGTTGCCAGATATTTGACACCTAAATATTAAAGTGGGCCACCAATGACTTTCTAGACTCACAGGGATTCCATAGATGATTTTAGCACTAGAATCATAGAAGCTTAAAGTGGAAATAACTTGTGTACTGACATTGATTTGTTTAACCCAATTCATCAAATGTTTTTATAAATGTCTAATCATTCAGTTGTGATAAAACATATCTAGTCCTGTGGATCTCACTATCTTAACCAGCTATATTCATGTTATCACAATTGGAAATATTTTTAAAATAACATCAATGATATGTGAGAGATGCTCTAAATCATGTTGGCAGACTGAAACTAAAAGAAATATTTTTCATCAATAATAGCTAATGAAATAGATTTTAAAAGATGGGAAAATCCAACAACAAATACACCTATAGCAAAAATGAAAGGAAGGATAACTTAAAGAAATTAATTTTGTAAACTGGTGACCAAAAAAAGAAACAGAAGTTTACCGTGAAGAGAGTCAAGAGGTAGTAACTCAAGGCTCTGAAACTTCACCTCTTTGAAAATGTAGCCCTTAAGATAACCCCAATGGTCCCACCTCCTGTTATTCATTAAAATTCCTTTGAGTGTGGAGTGGACTTGGTCATTTATAACAACAACAAAAAAAATGTGGTAGAAGTTATGAGGTACCTTGATACTAGGTTGTAAAAAAGACCTTGACTTTCATCTTGGGATCTCTCTCTCTTTTTCTCTCTTTCATTAGGTTAAGGAGGATACCATGATAGGAATATTCCTATAAAAAGACTCACATGGCATCGGGAGAAACTTTGGCCATCAGTCCAACAGTATATGAAGAACTGATGACTACTAACAACAACATGAATGAGCTTAGAAGTGAATCCTTCATCTCCCATTGTGTCTTTAGTGAACTTCAATCTTGAGAACCACACAGCTGAGCTGCTCCTGGATTCCTTACTCATAAAAACTGTGAGATAATGAATGTGCTTTTTAATTCTAAACTGCTAAGTCTGGAGACACATTGTTACATAGAAATAGGTAACTAATGTACCTGCAGATCCCAGAAGTCACACTGCCTGTGATTAGATCCTGTATAGTCTCCATGTATTTTGTGATTTTCCAGTTATTTTTCTGTTATTAATTTCTAATTTAATTCCATTGTGGTCTGATTGAATAGTATGATGTATATACTTTTACATTTAAGTTGTGTGTTATGACCCAAAATGTGGTGTCTATCTTGGTAAGTCTTCTATATGAGCT
>NW_007742787.1:18913-19490 GCF_000696425.1 Galeopterus variegatus
TTAAGTTGTGTGTTATGACCCAAAATGTGGTGTCTATCTTGGTAAGTCTTCTATATGAGCTTGAGAATAATGTGGTTCTGGCTGTTGTTTTATGAAGCAATCTATCATGTCAATTACATCCAGTTGAATGATGGTGTTGTTGAGGCCAGCTATGTCCTTCCTGACTTTCCACCTACTGGCTCTGTCCACTTCTGGTAGATGGGTGTTGAAATCTCTAACTGTAATAGTCGATTTGCCTATTTTTCCTTTCAGTTTTCTCAGTTATTGCCTCATCTATTTTGATGCTCTGTAGTCAGGTGTATACACATTAAGGATTGTCATGTCTTTTTGGAGAATAGACCTCATTATTATTATTATGTAATGCCTTTCTTTATCAGTAATAACTTTCCTTGTTTTGATGTCTGCTTTGATATTAATATAGCCACTCTCATTTTCTTTTCATTAATATTTGCAGGATATATCTTCTTCCACCTCTTTACTTTTAATCTATGTGTCTTTATATTTCTTTTTTTATGGGTTATGAATATTCATGAGATACAAAGCTGATTGTCACCCCTTGTGCCCATGATGTGAGAGC
>NW_007742787.1:20090-20662 GCF_000696425.1 Galeopterus variegatus
ACACGCGCACATATATAAGTATACAAAATATACTATGTGACTATATACAAAAGCATGCACAATTTAATACATCATTGCTATTATAATTTCGGACAAACTATGGTGTGTTATATTTAATAAGAATGAGAAAAATAAAAGTTTTAATTTTACTTTCACTTCTTTTTCTTTAATGCTCTTTCTTTCTTTATGTAGATTATAGTTTCTGACCTATATTATTTTCTTTCCTTCAAAGAACTTCTTTTAATATTTCTTGTGAGGCACATCTACTGTCGACAAATATACTCAATTTTTGTCTAAGAAAGTTTTTATTTCTCCTTCACTTTTGAAGGATAACTTCACAGAGTATAGAATTCTAGGTTGTATTTTGTTTTATTTTCTCAAAACTTTAAATGTTTTACTTAACTCTCTTCTTTCTTGCACAGTTTCTGAAGAGAAGTCAGACATAATTCTTGTGTCTGTTACTCTACAGGTAAGTTTTTGTTTTTGTTTTTTTCTCCTCTGGCTTCTTTTAGGATTTTTTCTGGATCTCTGATTTTCTGTAGCTTGAAAATTATGTGTCTAGATTACTTTTC
>NW_007742788.1:0-20651 GCF_000696425.1 Galeopterus variegatus
CTTAGGAAAAGCCTGCCCAACTCTTCTGCTCATTCCCAAAAGGAAAGTTTAACACTCAAGGTAAGGCTTGCCCTCAAAGGCAGTGCCCATAAAACCATGAAGCAACTTTTTGTTTCTGAACACTGACTCTGTATAAGTGCGTGATACTTCAGAACAGGAAAAGAATGGTTAAGTTAAAACTAAACACTGGTTAACTTTACTAAACCATAAAATGTGTACCTGCATCTCAGAATGAGTTCAATATCTACTCAATTGTATTTTCTCAAAGCTATGCATTTTTGCTTTTAAGTGATTTAGAGTGTTTATTTTTGTATTGAGCAGGTTGGTATGGATGTAATTCTTTAATTTTTTGAATATTATTTTTGATAGTTGTTAACATTTTAAACATGGTGTTAATGACTCATGTTTCCTATCCACCTAACAACCTTGGCTTGATAGTAACTAACAAAACATCCTGAAAGCTAATCTAAATATTCCTTTACATCTCAAAGGTGTTATAATATAAAGTTACGTAGTCCTGAGACATGTGTTTATATTCTACTTATGTTATCTTCCTTGATAGGTTTGAAAATTTCAAATAGTTTCAATTCGTATTTTGTGGCATTACATTTTAATAATCCTTCCTTCTATTTGTTCCCGTAGCACTTATTTCCATTTTCAGCCCAAATGTATCATTAAATACGATTTTTTTTTACACTTTTTAAGAGTATAGTAAAGATACAATTAATTCACCATTTTATATGTACAATTCTGCAAGTTTTGATAACTGTATACAGTCATTTGGTCATTGTCACAAGCAAGCTACAGAACAGTTCCATCATCCCCCCGAATTTCTCCATGTTCTCTGACCCCAACCTCCCAACAATGCGTGATCTGTTTTTGGTTCCTATACTTTTGCCTTTTAAGAATGTCACGTAAATGGCATTGTACAGTATGTAACCTTTTATTACGGTTTCTTTCAGTTGGCTTAGTGTATAAAAGTAATTTGTTTTTATCATGTCCTGCCATTTCTCAAAATTTGGTCTCTTAATACAGCATTAAATATACACTGGTGCCTCACTTTCAAAATCTGATGTTTCTTACGCCGTAATTCCTACTATAAATTCTCCACATTGATCAAACCAATTTCCTCAAAGACTTTTAAACAAAATTCCTTTCCACTTGGATATTTTTTTTTTCAGGTTGCTTTCCCCTCCTGCAATACCACACCCATTGCATTGACTGGTCCAAATCCTTCTGTGGTATTCCTGTATTTCAGATAGAATCCTGATTTCTCAAACAGTTGTCTCTGAAAAATAACAGCCAATAACAAACCCTATGTTGAATCGATCAGGTAATACCTCAATTATTTCGGGTTTATTTGTGTTTCTTTCCTACCAGATTGTATATTCCCTAAGCACAATAAGGTCCTAGTGTGAGAAGGGTTACATATAGATGCTCAAAGGGGTAACTTGAGAATTCCTATAAAGAAGTGTTGAAATATGAGTAGGAGACTTGTCTTGTATGCCTTGGTAAACTTGATCAACTGGTGTTCTGGTATGGTGAGGTATTATGATAATTCTCCAATGAATATGCAAAATGATACTTCTAGTTTCAATTGGTATGGCTTTGGGGAGCCCATAGGGATTGGGATTGGGATTGCCATTGCTCACTGATTCATTGATTGCATGAAATCACCTCTGGTGACTTCATGTTTTTCCTAGATTTGGTAAGTAGAGGGAGAACTCCAAGTTCCTAACTGAGGAGCAAATCACTGCAAAAAGGCTGAGTACTATTTATTAATGCAAAGATTGCAAAAAAACCCACAAAATTTCTTTTGAGATCCACAACAGGCCTGAATGAGTCATCCCAAGGAAAAGTCATAGCTCAGTATTAGCTGTCAGTTGCTCCCTCAGACCCCAAAGAAACTCTTACCTGCTTCATAATGGCCAAAAGCCAAGGGTATCCAAAAGGAAGCATATAGACTCAGTTATGTGAAAGTCACACATTTTTTATGGAAAGAATTTCAATCTTCAGATATCTTGCATTAGTGTTAGGGGTTATATTAATCACTCATTAAAAAGCCACAGATTCTTAAAATAAATAGCATTCCTATTTATTTATTATTTATTCATTTTCATTTCAGTAGAAAAATTATTTCTTAGAAATTGGGACAACCAGTGGCTCTTTAAATACTACTATAGTAAGCCATTTTAGAAACATTGAGGGTGAACAAACTTTAAGTATCTTTGAAAATACATTTAATAAGCAGAAACAGCATTGGTTGTGATAAAAGCTGCCCCATCAGTCACTGCTTCAGTCACTTAATACTTCTCCCTTCTTTGACAAAAGTTTTAAACATGTGTTTATTTGTCTTCAGGTTCATGCAGGTGAATGCAACCTTTTTTCTAACACATTCTGCATGTTTAGGTCACACTGGAAGTGAGAAACATTTCAAGTGACAAGTGGGAAAAAAGCATGCTTTTTTAATGCCCAGGCTATTTAGACCTAACAGAAAAGAAAGAGACCGAACTACAGAATCAGTATTAATTTCCATTGCAATAATTCCTATAATAACTCTTGAATCAGGCATAAATTTAAGCTCTTAAAAATATGAATGTGAAAGAAATAACAGTGTCCAAGAGTGTGAGGAATGCTGTATTTTTTCATTTTTCATTTGGATACTCAACACTTGCATACACTTGAAATCAAAGTGAATAGCAAAACTGGGGGATAAAAAGAGAGACTGCTCCTCCAATCAATCTTATATGCCCCCCATAAGATAACACACAATACAGTTCCATGTCACACCGGGCTTCATCTCACTAATGAGAGCAGGGCTCTGCATTAAGCAGATAATTCAATACCAGCCACAGCTTCTAGTCCTTGACCTAAGGCTGAGTAGATTGCTTATCTGTGCTGGCTGTCAACTTATTTCAAAACTTTGACTCTCTATACAGTACAGGATGTGAACAATGGAAAAAAAGCGAGCAGCAGCAAAGTGTTTCATATCTTGGAAGGAAATCGTGCAGCATGCAAGCATGCCAAGTGGACCAAATACACCACTTGCTTTTATCACTATGGCTCATGACAAAGAAATTAAATCAGATACACAAGTGACATGGAAAAAATGAGCACATGATTTCACATGCCCTGGGATTGTTTGACTTATAAGTAATAAATGCATGATTTTGATGGAGTGGCATTCACTTATTCAATCTATGTATTTGGGCATCTATATTATAATTTCCAGTGGAGTAAAAATTAAATGCTTCTCTGAAGCATTTTTGTTATTCAACATGAGACCTAATCTCTTGAAACCTAATCTTCAGTTTTGGAATTTAAGTTTCGTACCACAACTAAAAGCACCTGCTTGGTGAATGGGGAGTGAACCTCGAGATGATGTTCAACTCCATTAATGATTCCTAAGAATCATCTGCCCTTTATTTTAAGGACATGATAACAAATAATCCCTGAACTCACAAATTACCTGTGCTAGAATTTTCACATTAACACTATTGGATTGCAGTCTTTTCAGAGAAAGGTTTTCAACCCACTGAGGTACGAACAAACCTGTTCAAGGATTCTCCAAGTATATGGAGAAAATCATCACCATTTATGGTTGTGAAAATTGTTTTTGTGCTTTGGAGATATACCTGGTATGGTACCCTAACAATTTTAAATAGAAAGACACGAATTTCTACAAGTGCAGAAAAAGGTAATTTTAAAGGTTGTAACATTATACGATCTTCAAAGGAAAAAAATGAACCAAAAGGAAAAGAGACCCACAGCTGTAAATATTTCTATGGTGTTTTCTGGTATAGACTTTTCCGGGGAGGAATTCCACAGTGACCCCTGAGTCTATAGGAGTTTTTTCTGGCTACCTCCCTGACACTAGATAAGACTCTCCCTTCCCTGCCTGTAACACCACCCAGAACAGAATGTACAGGAGGCCTGCAGAATGCCTGTGTTCCTGGGAAGGCTGCCCACTAGCTGAGGTTGTAAGAAGGACACTCGGTGTGCCCTTGGATTGAAGAAATCTCCCTAAACTGGGTCACATCATGTAATGGCCGATAGTAGTCAAAACTAAAAAACAATCAAACAAAAACTGCAAAACCCCCCTTCAAATATGTGCAAAAACAGTGGCCATAACAGAAAGAAACTCCCATATAACATCTACCTAGAGACTCCATTCAAGTTTGGCCAGCTGTCCCCAAAATATCTTTTACAGCAAGAAGATCCAACTCCAATCCAGGATCATATGTTGTACTTAGTTATCACATCTCTTTATTTTTCTTTAATGGAAAACTGCTTTGTAGTCCTCCTTTGACCATGACCTTGACATTTTTGGAGATTACAGACCAGTCTTCTTGCAGAATGTCCCTAGTTTGGATTCGTTTGATGTTTCCTCATGATTAGATTAGGAAGCTAACTTAAAGTTTTGCAGAATACTCCTAGTCTAGCTAAATTTTATAATCCTCAGAGAAGACCTTCTAATGTCTCTTGTTCCAGCCAGGGAATTCCTTCTGACTTCTCCTGGTTTCAAGATGGCAAGTTGAGCCTACACATTTAAACTCCCTTTGCCTCTATTCCATTGATATAACTAAATAATTTAGAAATAAGAAAATATCTGTAGCAGTTTAGAAAAACAAGAAAGGGTAAAATCACAGAGCAAGAAACTTTGAACATTTTCCAGAGGGTACAGAGATGATGGATCTAGCCTTAGAGAAACACTCACGGGTGCTGACCAGTCTATACATGTAGTCAAAACAAGAAGGACCCACTTTGGACATAAGTGAAGACGTTTCTTCAACAAGTCCAAGAAGAAAGACGAGTCTTGAATCAGCACATGCTGATACAAGAGCAGGCACTGAGAAAGAGGGTGGAGGTCGAGGGAAAGATGGAGGGAACAATGCCAGCCTCCCAAACACCAGCCAACCTCAATCTTCCAGAGCAAAGGACTGAAGGAAGAAACTCAGCTCAGCCCAGGAGTAAAACCTCAGTGTTCTCCCCACCTACCTTCCACCAGCAACTATTGCTGGAAAGCAAAACACACTCCCCTGTGATACTGTGAGAAGGGGCTACTCAGGAACAATGGAAAGGATTCTGTGAATCTTGCCAAGGCGGGCTTCATTGCACTTTGAATAACTTTGACACCTAGCTTTACTCTTTGAGGTCGACCAGCTGACTGAAATGGAGGTTTTGCAGCTCAGAGAATCTCATAATCTAGTATCTTATTCAACAGGGAGGAGTAGGATGCCTAATCTTTGATTGCTCCTTGCCTTTACTCTGAAGGAGAGTCCAGTAGTTGTTTTATCTCCTTCTGCTGACAGGTTCCAAAGTCGAGCTCATCCTCGGTTCTCTGCAGCCCTCCTCCACACTCAAAAAATAGGAAACAGGGCTTTAATAAGAGACAGCAAAAAGTGACCACCATAGTTACTTACTGAGCCCATGTCTCCTGTAGATTTTAACCAATCTAGATCAGAGACCCCAGATTCTAAGGCAGTGATTCTCACAGATGGGCCAGAGTCCTCCTCCAAGTGATTTTGGCAATGGCTGGAGACATTTTTGGTTGTCACAACTGGGTGGTAGAGGGTGTGTTACTGGCATCTAGTGGATAAAAGCCAGGGTCCTGCTAATCATCCTAAAATTTACTAGACAGCTTCCCAACCCCCACCTAAGAATTTTCTGTCTGAAAATGTCAATAGCTCTGAGGCTGGAAAACCCTGCTCAAAGGTCAGTGGGCCCAGATGGACAATAACAAATGTGAAGCTGGCCATGACACAGTAGAACATCAGGGGTCGGTGGTGAACTGGGATACAATGACAACAGATTTTCCAAGTTTTGAAGAGAGGAGAGGATTCTGAGTTTTTAACGGTAATTGATCTTGTAGTAAAATGGTTTTATAAATGGTTTTTATAAATGTCAAAAAATCAATTTTATTATGTTGAAAACCAAATCAAATTAAAATACATTAATAAAACAAATTAAAAAATAAAACTGCTCTATGGGCCAAAAAAAAAAAGTAAGTAGTCTGGATCTGGCCCATGGATTGCTGATTTGCCACTGCAGATTCAGTAATTTATTATATATGAGCTGATAACAACCACACAATAAAGTCTGAGCACCTATGAGAACAGAGAGCAGTTAAAAGAGGGCATAAAGCTGAGTAATAACCAGAGAACATGACTTCACTGAAAAATGTTAGTATGAACAAGAGCTGAATTTAAACAACATCATATTCTTGGTGAGATTAGAGATGAGGCTAAGGAGGTAGGCAGGGGCCAAAGTCTTAGTGTCTGTAACCTATAACATTATCTCAAATAGATAATGCAATGATACTCCAAGAGAAAAGTGGACAAAAATTACAAACAGGTATCTCAAAAAATGTATTGCAAACAGTTGCAAAAGATGAACAGTTGCAATGATAATCAAGCAGAGACAAAATAAGACAGTCTTCATCAATGAGGTTAAACAGAAAGCAGTGTTCAGTGCTGTTAAGCGATGGAGAGAAAAGACAAAGGGAGAGGGACAGAGAGGCACACGCTAATGCACTCCTGGCAAATATAAACTTTCTTCGCAATCTAGAATTAGTATAAAATTCAAAATGTAAACATTCTTTCATGCACAAGTCCACATCTAGGGAATTATCTTAAGGAAATAGTTGAACAGGTGCATACAGATAAACATATAATTCTGTTCATTGTAACATGGTTTATAATAGCAAAAATTGGAAATAACCCAAATGTCTATTCACAAAAGTTTAATAAATTGCATTAACAACTACACAGTGCAGTGTTGTATGGCTGCCAAAGAGAACGAAGGCATATATGTATGGAGGAAAGGTCAATTATCATCTTTTCTTAAGTAAAACTCAAAATATTATAGATGAATAAAGAAGATGGGAGAGCATGAAAGAAAGTGAATGAACAGGAGGCTTTGAAAGAGAAGTCAGTCCTCACTAGATCACGTTCCTGCTGGGTGACACCCTTACTGCTTGTTTTTGGCTGGTGGCATAATACTTATTCTGCTTAAAAATTCATTTTGTATATTTTATGTTTTTTTTTTCCTGTAAAGTATACCTTGCTCTTGTAATAAGAAAAAAAGTAATAATAGTAGCTTTTAAAATAAAACCTGATAAATTGTATTAACTAGTAATGCATAAATCAATCTAAGACAAAATATATATTTAAAGTAAATATCTACGTATTATAACTTATGGGCAAACTTAGTTTAGTATTTTTTATGTGGAGTTCTATTTTATGATCTGCCAGACCATTAACACCAGGCTTCACTTTGTCTTTTAAAATTCAAGCAAATTCCAGTTGATTTATTTGTGTCTCTGCAAGTCTGAGAAAAAGCGTAGCTGGTAAAAGCAAAAGTGCCTTAAGTTAGAAAAGGAGACGTTTTCTGTCCCTGGTAATTAATTAAGTGGTCCAAACAAAACAAAACAAAACAAAACAAAACACTTAAACTTACTATATTTTCCCCAAGATTCAAGATTCTAGCACCATCAATTAACATCAATTTGGAAGTGAATGAGTCATAATTTTGATTTAAAAAAAGACAAGTACTAGTCTAATATTATATAAATCTTAATTTTTGTAACTAGTGCTGACCATAACCTAAAATAAGAAAGTACTTCTAGGTAGAAACCAGCTGATAATAACAATTTTCTTTTACTTTTAAATTAAAATCACCCCCAAAACTGAAAAAAGATGTTTTGTACCCAACTGATCCTAGAATAATTAAATATAATTTTGAAAAATATACAATTTGATCTTTGGCTTCATCTCCACCCTCTTGATGATTTCAATGTTTTTGTAATCTCTTAAATTTCAATAGTGCAGTCAAGAAATGTATATTTCTTTTTAAATGTATATTTAATTTTTTAATAATTTATAAGACTTGGGGATACACTACATTAATGCCTAAATAAATAAGTGTTTCATGTGCAAACAACTAGGAACTCTTTGATACTAAGTTTGTATCATAGGATAATATTACTGAATGTTAGCAGCTTAGAAGTTTCAAAACTTACAAGGTCTATCCTCTTCATAGTAAGGAGCACTCTGAAATATTACCAATGCTGACAATATTTTTCCTATTTTCTTGCCAAACACATAGAGGAACTCCACAAGTACAGGTTGATTCACCTACACTGAATGGAATGATTTTCTCTGTCTGGACACTTCTCTGAAGAGTCTCATATACTTTCCTATGACAAGGGTGGCCTCAGGAGGGAGTGGGGATAGAGGAAGCCTGAGTGCCCCCTGACCTTGGTTCTCATCTGGGCTCTGCCATCATTTGTTCCTTGATCTCAGCATCTTCCTGCTCCCATCCCATCATCTGAAGAATGGAGAGTCGTACAACACAATAGCTGAGGTTCCTTCAAGCCCTGACCCTCTATGACTCTAAGACTAGATCCAAGAATATGCTTGAATCCTGGATTCCTCAGGGTCTCCTCTGGGAGGGTTGCCCCTATTTTCTGCTCCCTCTGATGTAGATGGTTGTCTCCTAGGCTTTTGATATTCTCAGGAAACAGGAAATGAATTGCTAAACAATGGGGACGGGAAATGAGCTCTTAGTATGAAACACTAATGGAACAGAGAAGCAGAAAGAACTGAGAAAAGGGAAGAGAAGTCAGTTGTTAGTTTGCAGACCAGACCAGTGGTTCTCACAATAGAATCACGTAGGGAATTTTGAAAAAAATATTAATGCTTGGCTCCATCGCATTCGATTAAATCAAAATCTTTAAGGGTAGAGCTGACACTAATATTAAAACAAGGATAGAGTAAGTCTCCCAGGTATTTCTGTTGCACAGCCAACATTAACAACCACAAGACAAGAGGATGGTGAGAATATCACCTGAGGAAGAGAAGGAAATTAATCAACTCAGAAATATCACTATGCAAATAAAAATTGTTTTCAAAAATCAATGAATTTAGAAATGTTGACTATGCTTGGTTTACAAAGAAGCCACAAACCACTCACTGGATGAGTCTATATTGGGCAGCCAGGGTCGAGACCGACTAGACCCTGAGGCACTCTGCACAAGAGTCTAGTACTCGTTCCTTACTAGATTCCAGACTTAAGTCGTTGGAAAACAAAGACAGATAGCTGTTTATTCAGTCTGCCACCATAAATGAGAAAAAGTTGTAATTTAGACTCAACTTTTCAGAATAAAGGAACAAGTTGAATGCTTTTGCATTTTTAAAACGATGTGGATCCGTATAAACAATTTCACATTCTTAAAGGCCTGCACACACATTCGCACACTCGAATGCCTGCTTCTCTTCTTGTATGTTCTCTTGTATGCACTTTTGTAGGATTGGAAATATACATGGTCAGTGTCAACAGAATTAGAGGTATTAGTCACATTACAGTCAACAGGGTAGATAAACGTCTGCTTCCCTGTTTCTGAAATGGAGCACAGGCTGCAGTGATTCCCCCTGGATTCTGATGTCTTAGAAAATTATCTTTCTTTACACCTTGCTTAGAACCAACCACCTTGTGGCGCTCCTGTTACTATAATGATCACACCACTTCTTTGTCTTATTTTCAGATCCACTAGAATGACTGGGTGGTTCTTGACTACAGTTTCTCTATACAGTAGATACAAACTGGGACGGTACGTGAGGAGAACATGTTTTCACAGCGCTCTAGTTTGATTGCTTAAAATATCTGGGAAAAGAAATCAGACCTCAAACATATTATTATACTTCATTTATAGTAGATACAAACTGGGACGGTACGTGAGGAGAACATGTTTTCACAGCGCTCTAGTCTGATTGCTTAAAATATCTGGGAAAAGAAATCAGACCTCAAACATATTATTATACTTCATTTACTGTTTGATCAATTGATATTTTCATTTTTCCTATTAGAATTTAGTATGATCAGATTTGGGTGATGATGACTATCAATAATAAAGGCAACAATTTAGTTAATAATTTTGAATTTAGGACCAGATTTTGAGGCATTAGTTATATGTATATTTCTAACCATTAGAGAGAGATTGACAAATATGAAATTAGTAAAGGCTAGAAAAAACCCTGTATGTTGAAATGGAACTTGAGGTATTACTATGAGCTTGCATTCACCTGTAGAGTTAGATATGCACATAAATGTTCATAGCATCATTATTCATAATACAATTTTCTCCAAGCCCATCTATATTGCTATGAGTGACAGAATCTCCTTCTTTTTCTTATGGCTGAATAGTATTCCATCGTGTAGAATACCTACTTTTTGTTAGAAATTGGTAGTGCAAATTTTCGTGTGGCAGTAATGCAGTAGAGGGCTTCATGAGTTCCGTACCACCAGTGAGTGTGCTATGCACTGAAGCACTGAAAGAAAATTATTTCTTGCTTTGAATATAAATGATATAGCAATGTCAATTATAGCAATAACTGGAGGAAGCGAATAAAAAGATTATTTAAAAAACAGAGTCTATTCATTTATTCACTATCTTACATGCATGTTTCTTTTCACTCAGTAACAGAGGTATTCCCCTAAATTCCTGTCACTCATCTTTACTCAGTTCATGCAGTTGAATAAAAGGGTTTAGACTGTTATTTGGCCATGTAGAGAGATCAATTTGTTGGGCACACAAGTAAAGTTAGTTTATGAGTCTGACATTCTTCATCCATAGAGAGTTGAGGTTTCTTTTCTTTTCTTTTTTTTTTTTTTTTGGTGCTTTAGGTCACTCTTTATAATGAGATAAGACAATAAAGTAATTAGAGTGATTAAAAAAAACAGTATAAGATTCTATAATGGAAATGACAAATTGTACCCTTTTAGATTAGTCACGCAGGGTCACATTCTTATTGCAGCGTTCTTGTTCAAGATGTTTTTAAAGTTCCACTTTCAAAATTGCCTAAAGCATCTTTAAAATAGTCTTAGAAGAATCTTAGCACTCTGATGCTGAATTTGATTGTTGGAAAAAGCCAAAAATTATTCTCAATAAAGTGTGTTAAGTAGAAGAGTTGAAGATGTTGAGTCATGTCATTATCTGTGTGGTTCAAAATATGCCTTGAAGATAATTTTACAAATGCTAAACAAAAGTTTTGGCATTATTAAAAAGTGGCATAACTTTCCAGAACAACATTTTTTTTAGAAAGAGCATTCATTTGAATTTTTAAATATATATATTTATTATATAAAAACAACTACATGTAGCTATTCTGCAATAATGAGTGTTGGAGTTGTCTCTAGATAGTGTTTTAGGAATGTGGGCACCTTACACAAAAGCATCTCTAAAAAAAGTTAACATTTTTTTCCTCTTTGAAAACTGTGTCTGTTAAGAATATGTGATCATTACCTGACTCTTTGAAAATATCTTGCCGTTTTCTGAATTCTTAAATTTTTTCCTATATATGTTAATATGAAACATAATATTAATGTGCTTATATTCCAGCAGCATGCAAAGTTGAATCACTGATGATCTTTATGCAGTCAACATTCAAAATAAATCAAAGTACAGTCATGGCAGTGGCCAGAGATGATGGTTCAGAGTATTTGGGAAGGAATAATTTTTCACAAGTGTACTTGTTGTTTTTGGGAAAAACGTTTCAATGTTTCTCAGATACTCTGTTTAAATAACTGTAAGTAAGTCTCACTTTTATAACCACGTGATTTATATACCTATCTTTTTTTCTTATAAATATGCCATGCTTCAGACCTAATTTGATATAGTTCATCTGTAGAGATGAACATTTAGTATGTGTTTTAACAAGGTGAAGGCATCTTTAAATACTATGTCTCCATTTCTGACAAACACAAAATAATCAGGTATCAATGTTTCATTGCTCCACTTCATTCATTTTCCTTCAAAAAGAGGTTTACCTCATGTTAAGCTATGTCTAGAAAGAGGCATGGAATTTGGCAATTTGAATGAATTGACGGATCAATTAAAACAACTACACAATGTACACGATTGATCTCAAATGTAATCAAAATAGTCCAACACACAGAAGTAAAAGCAAACACTCATAAATGTAGAATAAATTGGTGTAGGATTGGAGTGTTAACTTGAAAAAAATCCTAGTAACAGATTGTTTCACTGTATTTTATTTCAATTCTGCTAGTGAAATAGGAAGCAAGCAGAAAGTAATTTGAACATGACCAGTTCTTCTGATATGCTAATTATATGACAGAGACTGTTTGATCTAAAAATCTATGTGAAAGCTACAAAAAGCCACATGTAGTCACTTACAACATCTTACTAAGTTCAAATGCAAAACGTTATTGTGTTGGAAAACAAGAGAAAGAATTTGAAGACAAGACATCTGAAACTTGTATTTGGGCAATAATATATTCAAATAAACACCTATCCACACATGTTTATGTAGCAGAATGGAATTTTTATTACTTCACCATCATTTTTAAATTATTGAAGCAATAATCTATAAACAGCTTTCCAATGTTTTGTTTGCCTATATTTTAGAAAGAAGTAATTGTTATTTAAACTGCATTCCATATACCAATTTAGAAAATATTGATCACTTTGACTAAAAGCATACAATGATATACCTAAATATGTGACTTTCATACATAAAAAATTCCAGCATAAATTAAAGCCCCTGGTACAAATGTAAAAATAAAACATTTCAATGTTGACATGTCCTTTTAGTTCACAACAGAATTTTAAGGATGCTGTGGATGTCATCATGAACAAGAATTCAAAAATTTCTTATAGCCCTAGCCCAGATGGTCTTTCTTTCTTCAACAGTAATATTGGAATAAAAATTAACTTTTTATGCCAAGTGGCTAAAATCTCCATTATTGGCAAGATAACCAGGTCCAATAACTAGAATAAATATCATCAGGGAAAAAAATGTCACAGTTACTTAGGACCATGAATTAAACAGGATTTGTGGATTTTGCAGTCTGCAATTTCAGTGAACTCTTGTGCACTGTGAAAATCAGCACCCACTCTTTATTGAGACCTTCCTGTGTTAGCAAGTTCCTTGGGTTACAAGTCCAGAGAAAAGGGGCCAGATACTGGCCAACTCCACAAGTGTTATTCCCTGACAGGCAGTTGGGGAATAGGAACAGAGGCCATTACTCAAAACTAACTCCTTCCCAGATGCCACCATTGGGAGATGTCCTTGAGTTACTAAACTCTTAAATGCAAATTCCTTTGTAAAGTTTATTCCTTTTGCTTTCTTCCCATTTAACATTAATTCTGAGTAAATAGAAATCTGGCTGGCATAGAATTTTGCTATGAAAAATTTTTGCCATAGAAGAGGACAGTAAAAGTCAGAACTAGGGGAAGAAGAAATTGTGAATAGCCCCTGAGTAGTAAGAAACATGACAATCAGTGTAGGGGGTCAGAAGAAAAAAAAGAGTTGTTCTCTTTCCTTTCTTTGTTTTTTTTTATTTTTCTTTTCCTTCCTAATTTTATCTTAAGATTGAAGGAGAGTGCCAAAAGTAAAATTAGAAGATTCCCAAGGCCCATGGTTGTCATCTCAGTGCTCTTAAAAACCTGCCAAATCACCACACTGTAGCACCATGTACAGTCGGCAATTATCCATACAAATATTAAAATCCTTGGGGAGTTTAGAAGTCTCTAAACCTGTGCCTTTTCTAATGAAATCTCTTCAGTTTGAGCTTGTCCAGTTTTAAATTCAGTCTGGGCTAATCTTTGCTATTCTATTATGTTTCTGGTTTTGCTGACAAAATAAAACAAGGTGAAACACAAGGTGAGATATACCGAAAATGAAGATGTGCATAACTGGTGCTGGCAACACACTCGAAGTTGATCTCTTCCTGGATCCCAGAACAGTGACTTCTGGGTAACGGTCAGAGACATGTGGATTCAGATATTTCTAGGTCAACATTGCTCGAATGGACTCTTTGCCCACCCTCAGACCATGTGGTTCCTGTGGGACAAAGAACATTTCTTAGAATCAAGAGTGAAGGCATAACCCAGTGCAAAAGAGTCAAGGGGAGTGAGACACAATTCCAGAAAACTTCTGCATTAGTAGAGATACATCTGAACTAGCTGGTAGCCATCTTTCCCCTACAAGGTAAGGAAGTGCCTGTGGAGGGAGCCAGTCTAGGAGAGCTGAGCCAAGATATGGACAGAGACTGAGCTCCAACGACAAATCCAGCCCTACTGGCAGGCGGCTGTACTCCTGAACCTTTCAAGCCACCTGCCTTTGCGAGAAACACTAAACTTCCAAAGCAACATATTGATGTCATCTAAGAGGCACCTCTTGTTTTCACCTTCACAGTGTAACACGGGAAACTAGAGAAAAGCTTTTAACTCTTTTCTGCTCACTTTCCCTTGTGTTAAATATCTATTTACATACTTCTTACTCCAACTCCAATATTGTGGTCAAGTTCATGGGCTTTACTATTCAGCATATCCACTGTGTCTTGAAATGCTAAATTGCATGATAAATAAAGCGAAGCAAGTAAACTCGAGTCAGTTTCTTATTAATCAATGCACATCAGCCCAACAGAACTTTATTAATCTCTGTTGATGCACAGACATGTGCTTAAATAGTGTGATTCAGGATGCAAACACCTATCAATAAATTGCAAGGCCACTTTATTATAACTCAATATCTTATTTAATTTAATTTACTATGAACACACTTCCTGCAGTTGCAGCTGATAAACTTCAAGTACTCCATTTCTAGGTAAGTATGTTTCAGAGATTTTAAAAAATAATTAATTGAAAAATTAGGTTTCACGGTGATTTTAAATCTCACAACTTTTATTATATTAACACTTCAAATGACTTCAGTTTAGAGAATTTAAACAACTATTCCTACACACTTCCATTGCATATTATAGATGCAAAATGTGTGTCTAGAGTTAAATGTTATTTAAGTATTGAAAGATATTATCTCATCTAACTTGGGATTTCCGTGGTATTTCAGATGGTACACTCTACAGACAGCTATGTCTTATTGCTGATTTGTGTATAAAACAGAGTGACGTGTTAAAGTGGCATGGGGGTGAGGCGGGGAATGAGGCAGAAAGGAAAGCTGGGTCTCAGCTGCTCCCAGGGGACTTTCATTCCAACCAGGCTGAGATCTGCACACAGAAAAAAAAGTGAGAATGGGTCTGCAGAGGCAGGAGATACTGTCAAAGGCACATTGCTGTTGACATTAGTTTTCTTCAAAAATTTTGAATTGGTTAGAATACTTCTGGAAAGACTTCAGGGGACTTTCATTCCAACCAGGCTGAGATCTGCACACAGAAAAAAAAGTGAGAATGGGTCTGCAGAGGCAGGAGATACTGTCAAAGGCACGTTGCTGTTGACATTAGTTTTCTTCAAAAATTTTGAATTGGTTAGAATACTTCTGGAAAGACTCAAAGAAATTTTTTGTAAAGTTGAAAGATAACATTATATTGTCTGAGGAAGGAGGAGATATTTTGCAGAAGACAAAAGAGATGAGAAAAAGATGAGCAGTAGTAGAAAATATAAAGCAATAGGAGAAAGAAGAGAAAGTGGAAGAGAAGGGAAAAGCAGATTGGTCACTAAAAGTGTAGAGACAGAATGGGTTTTGAAAAGTGTCCATCAGACTGGCACAATTTACACCCCATTTCCAACACTTATTAGCTTAGACAACTACTTACCTTTTGGGGCCTCCATAGCTACAACTGCAAGATGGGAACAGTCCCCTTGAGGCAGGACAGAATGGGGATACGCCCCAGGGAGGCTGCTCAGAAATATTCATACTGGATCGTCACTACCCGCCTCCATGTCTTTTTCTTTTTTTTTTGTCTTTTTTTTTTGTGACCGGCAACAGATCGCAACCCTCGGTGCTGCGCCCGCACCTCACTCAGCCAGTGAGCGGGAACCGGTCTGTATGTGGGATCTGAACCCTTGGCGGGAGCGCCGCCGGCTGGTTGGGCGGGCCGACTTCTCACTCTGAGAGGCGGTCCTTCCTGATTTGCCAATCTAATAAAAATCCTCATTCAAGTTTCCTTACAGATGAAGGAATTTGAATGAAGCTCTGCTTCGACAAAACAAATAAAACCCTAACCCCTCATGGAGCTTATATTCCGATGGCCTGTATACAGATTGGTATAAAAGGTGGTGTTACTGGGGCCAAACCTGTGGCTCACTTGGGAGAGTGAGGAGCTGGGAGCACAGTGGCACTGGGAACGCCGAGGCCGCAGGTTCGGATCCTATATAGGGATGGCTGGTACGCTCACTGGCTGAGCGCAGTGTGGGCAACACCAAGCCAAGGGTTGTGATCCCCTTATGGGTCACACACACACAAAAAAGGTGGTGTTACCAAGGGAGGGTAGTCAGGCAAGACCTCTCTGAGAAAGTGGCATTTTGAGAAAATACCTGAGGAAGACAAAGACAAAGAGCATTCCAGCCAGATGAGAAAGCATGTGCAAAGGCCCTGAGGCATGAATTGCTTACAGATTGGGGAGGCCATTGTGGCTGGAGGGACGATCAAAGGGTAGGGAGAAAAGGGGTATGGTTAGAAAGGTAAGAGTGGGCAAGGTCATGGCAGGGTTTTATCGTGAGTGAGAGGAGAAGCCACTTGAGGATTTTAAATGGAAGCATGACATGATTTCACATACATTTTAAGAGGATCACTTTGCTGTATTGAAAATGGAACGCAAAAAGGTGAAGTGTGAGTGAGAGGAGAAGCCACTTGAGGATTTTAAATGGAAGCATGACATGGTTTCACATACATTTTAAGAGGATCACTTTGCTGTATTGAAAATGGAACGCAAAAAGGTGAAGGCCAACTACGATGGAAATCTGAAATGTGGAAATTATTTGATTCCTTGGCTCAACCTACATATTTGAATCAGAAGAGGCCTCTCTCTCTCGTTCCCTCTCACTCCAGCTTCTGCCTGGTTTGCCTCCATTAATCATATCAGTCTCTAGCAATAGCTTAGTAAATATTTTCTGGAATGTGATCAAATTAGCATACTGTGGCGGACACCTTATGGATAACTCTCCCAGTACCCTTATCTCTGGGAACTGTCCCCCTCTCCTTTCCTTCCCGTATTTTCATATGGGATCAAACATACTTGGATAAGGTTGTCCCTGCTTCTGGTCACAATTATTCAGGGCCAGGCACAACCCAAGCTGGTCCAATGGTCTCCTTCCCAAGAGTACTTGTCATTGTGAGTCCAAACAGAGTCTGCCTGTTCTCTTGAGGAGTGGACATGTAAAGTTGAGACCTGTTTTGGCATTGATTTTCCACCACAGAGACAAACATGGAAGAGTGTGGTTTCCAGAGAGAGAGGGAAGAATGAAGCCCATGCTTAGAGACAAGCAGGGATAAGAGAGAGAGGGAGCAGAGGTGCTTCCAGACCATCTCTGTGGTCCACTGTCCTTGGTTTCCATTAGACACACTTGTATCCTCATAACAAATTGCCTTTACTGTGAGCTAGAGTTTTTTACAATTATATGCAATCAAAAAACTTTAAGAGCCTGGCATGACAACTACAGATCTAAAAGTAGAATAATCACTGTGCATGACACTACATATAGATGTACATAAATTCACAGGCTCTAGGATTAACATTTTAAAGCTGAAAGCAAAATATTTTCTAATTCAATCATCACATTCAAAATGCTTTTTAGAAATGGCTATCAGAGCTGCAAAAATCACAGTAGAGAAAGTGATAAAACACGTTCTTCAAACTCTGGAAGAATTGAAATAATGGTAATCATCAGCTCAGAGCGTTCTGAAAGGCATTTTAAGAAATTATCAAGGGAATCATGTCAATGTTAACATAGGAAATACCTAATGACCCCTTCATTGTGCTAGCTACACTTCTGTTCTGTTTCCCTACAGGTTTCTGATACTTTATGTTTATCTCATTAATCAAACTAAGTTGAGTAATACACGGTAAATTTTCAGTATTAAAAAAATATTGCTTTAGCTATTATTTGCTGATTTGTTACTATGGCTTTCTGAAGTTGTATAAGAGTCAACATCACTCCTATGCAGAAAATAGCACATGTATGAACAGTCTGTGTTTTACAGTCAACTTTAAAGGATAACTTCAGTTTTATTCACAATTTTGAAAATCATCACAGAGGTTTACTTGGAATTTCTATCATATTTATATGACAATCAATGACAAGAATGCATCAGTAAAGCCATAAGGTTGTATCTTAGTATAGTTCTATACAAGAAGAGAAACAGGAGGGGACACAGAGAGGGAGAGAAGGTTGTTACAGTATTTAAAACACACTAAGCAGTTGTTGCAAAAAGAGCACCTTCTTTTTATAGTGGCCCATTCAAAATATCGTCTCATTCAAATTTCTTTTAGGGACTAATTAACTCACCTTACTATTATGTTTTACAACCATGCTGCTTGGCTTTACTGATAAACGTTCCAATCATGTCTTACAACACATTCAGGATCTTCTTGAAGTCAAATTTCGATACATTTTGTTAAAGAAAACATGAAGATGGCACGTCAGGTTGACTTCATGACTGTCATATTCTTATAAACGGTGTGGATATTAGAATAACTACAGACTGTGCATGAGGTTGTTCAGAATAATAAATTCCAACAATAATTCTTTTACATCTTTACCCTGAGTATAATAGATTGTTAACTATTGCTGGGTATGGCAGTCAAAAGAAAGTAATTTTCTCATTAACTTTCTAAAAACTTACTCTTTGTACTTGAGAATAAAATATCACTATAATTAAAAAATTCAAATATGCTAAAATATTGAACTCAAAAATCTGTTCAAAATCATGGTGACCAAACTATTCCAAAGAATTGTCACTTGTTCTATTTTCATGAGTTTAACGGGTGTCTAACATTTAATGTTTTCTGTTAAAAAAAAAAAAATGTTCCCAGTGCAAATTAAAACCACAGTGAGGTATCATCTCACTCCACTTAGAATGGCTATAATCAACAAGGCAAAAAATAACAAATGCTGGTGAGGATGCAGAGAAAAGGAACTCTCCAACACTGCTGGTGGGAGTGTAAATTGGTACAGCCACCATGGAAAACAACATAGAGGTTCTTCAGAGAACTAAAACTAGATCTACCTTATAATCCAGCCATGTCAATACTGGGTATATACCCAAAGAAAATGAAATCAATATATCAAAAGACATCTGCACTCCCACGTTCATCCCAGCACTAGTCACAATAGCCAAGAGATGGAATCAACCTAAATGCCCATCCATGGATGAGTGTATAAAAAAACTGTGGTATATACACACAATACGATTCAGCTATAAAAAGAAATGATATCCTATCATTTGCAGCAACAGGGATGGAACTGGAAACCATTTTATGAAGTGAAGTCAGTCAGGCACAGAAAGACAAATACTGCTATGATATCACTCATATGTATAATCTTGGGGAAAAAAGTGGTTCTTACAGAAGTAGAGAGTAGAATAACGGTTACCAGAGATGGGGTGGGGGAGGTGTGGGAAGGTGGAGAAGTGGTGGACTAATGGGGACAAAACTATGCTGTCTACCCTAAATGAATCACTGTGCAGGATATGCACGTATTGAAACAGCATATTATATCCCACGAATATGTACAAGTAAATGTTAATATATTTTGAATTAAAAAAAAAGTTCCCTGGGAAAGACGTAGCATTTCAGAGTAGTTCTATTAGTAACGTCTTTTTCATATGCACGTATTGAAACAGCATATTATATCCCACGAATATGTACAAGTAAATGTTAAAATATTTTGAATTTAAAAAAAAGTTCCCTGGGAAAGACGTAGCATTTCAGAGTAGTTCTATTAGTAACGTCTTTTTCTTCTTAAATAAACCAATAGATATCTCAGTGACCTTATTATGTTTGCCCATTGGTTATATCATTCCTGCTCAGCCAACAAAGTTTATCAGCTACGATGTGCTGTGCACAGTGCTATAAACAGTGTGTGCCTGTGGATGGCATCCCGGGAACTCCTGCAGTAAAAAGAAAGAGGGATGGGGCTAGAATCCAAATGGATGGGAGCTGCAAAAGGAAAAGCCCAAATCCAGTATCACAAGTTCAAGGTTTAATAAGGAAATTCAAGTTCCATGTATGTGAACATCAAATAGTTAGGAGTACAGATGGAGGGGCGGGACTGGGTGCAACATAAAGACTTCTGGGATGGAAGGGTTTGTAATGTTAGGCAAAATATGTGGACCTTGCATCATGGTTGACTAAGGATAATAGAGGATGGTCAAATTCTGGGTCATGCCGAGAATAAAAGCTGGTTGAACGAAATATGGAGGTCAAGGATAGGCTTCATTTCCTTTCCGGCTGCCCTCTGTTCTCCCCAGTTTGGTTAGAGAAAAGTGACACTAAGAACTCAAGTAGAAAATCCAGCGGGCAAGTAGTCTGGCCTTCTTTATCTGTTAATGTTAGGTACAAAGGCTCCATTGTGATGCTTTCAACCAGGCAGCGAGCGTGAAGTCGTTGTTGAGCGTTTCCACTTCCTGCTTGGTGAGTTGGTGGGAGCCACAGATACTGGCTGTTTAGGCTGTCACTGGACCTTAGAGGTCAGAGATAATGATAGGCAGCTAGGGTGAGACTAAGCCAGCCTTGCCCTACGAGTGGAAGAAACCCACAACTTGAACGCCCACTATAGCCCCGATGATTTGGGAACGTTCTCTTAGCCCCACAGGTCATGGAATAATACAACCATGAATATGAATGCAAGGCTACTTGGACTTTCAGCCTCCAGAACTGTGAGATGACAC
>NW_007742789.1:0-20650 GCF_000696425.1 Galeopterus variegatus
GGGGGGGGGGGGGGGGGGGCAGGAAAGCTCTACCCAGCCCAGAAGTCAGGAGGGCTGGGCACTAGTCCAGAGCAATCCTTTCTCAACAGTGAGGACCCGAGTGACACACTAAACCCTACTAAGCCCCACTGGCCCCATTGTCCAGGTATGTAAACTGATCCTGGCCTGCCCCTGGAACTGCTTTGCAGATATCCCAGTTCTGTGCCAAAGTGAGCCACGTTGTGATGTCTGCCTTATCCTGCCTGTGTCCCCAGCCCCAGGAAGACCGTCCAGGACAAGCAGAATGCAATCAGACACTGCATGAACTTACTGGATTGTCTGGGAGGATTCTAGAATATTAGCTCAAAGAGCTCTCTAGAGGTTAGCTTATTGATCTATGGGTGCTGGAAATGCTCAACTCCTCAAGGGGGTCCTCAGCAGGCACAGAAGGACAGTCAGCAGGTAGCAGCTCAGCTGCTGTGGGCAGCACCCCAACCCCACGCCACCCCAATAGAGCTGTCTTTAAATCTTCATAGCCCCTCCAACCCTCTCACTTGAGAATGTCACACCTCATCATAATAAACACATCAGAATGCGTCTACATCCCATTTCAAATATCATTTACATATAACTTCATAGGAGCTGAGCTGAGTTGAATTTAACAAGTTGACATGATGTTACATTATGCACATATTCAATTAAACGTCAATTAATTTTGATTTTGCCATCATTTTTTGAAGTTGATCGTTTTTTCTCAGCTATCAAATATTCTTGGAAAGACCGTAATTCATAGACCATGGGCTTGGGATGCCCATAGATAAACCAGCCCCGGGACAACCCCCTTTCTGGTGTGAACAGCCGGGCTTTTCTGCCCTTTCAGATGACCCAACTGCCAAGTGGACCCTCTGTGCCGGCTCCAGCACAGGCTGCTCCGGCTTCTCAAGTTAGGGGCTTAACCACTTTCTCATCCTGGGAAGGGGCTGGGTGGCCATGGGGGCTGCTAGATCCTGTGGCCAGAGCAGAGAAGGAAGGAGCAAAGTCACAGACTGTCAGGGGGCTGTCCATGAGCATGACAAGAATTCTGTCTTGGCCACAGTCACCGAGCTGGGGTGGCATGGCTCCTGCCTCTCTGAGCCTCAGCTTTCCCATCTGCAAGTGAGCAACTGAGGGTGGGGGAGGGGAGCACTCTATCATCTCTCCCTTACTCTTCAGATCTCAAGAGCTTCAATTTTACAGTGGAAGTTTATTCTGAGACCTTCTGCTGCAGGAGTATTAGGGTCACCACCGGTAAGTGAGGTATTTTTACCTATGAAAAGCCATCACTTGTGAAGAGATGCAGGTGTGCACCTAGATAGCGGGCCTGGGCTTGTGCGTTTGTTCGTGCACATGTGCATAAATCCTGGAGAAGCACAGGTGCGCGTGGACATTTGTGTTTGTGCCATGTGTCTGTATGTCATGTACGTGTATGTGTCTGTGTCCTGTGTGTGAACTCACATGCATGCAGCTCAGGAGGGCCAGGTGAGAAGGGCTAACACCTGTGGGTCCTGGCTGCTGCTGTTTACTTGCCTGGCTCCTGGTTCCCCAGAACTCTTTATTTCCTTCTAGGAGGTGTTCCCACTGCGGGCCATCAGCCTGAACTGCCCTTTGCTGCTGCTGAAGGGCATTATTGTCCTTGAGAACAAGGCCAGGCACTAAGCGACTCTGTCATTAGGCACAAAACACGTGTGAATTACACTCTACAAAGGTCCTTCCCTTCCTCATCTTCTTTTGACCCCCAGATAAAATTTGTGAGGTCAGTGTCATCATCTTCATCTTGAAAATGAGCCAGTGGAAGCTCTCATGGAGGCTAAGTCGCAAGTGAAAGCAGAGGACTTGGGTGCAAGCTCTCCCTGCCCCACATTCCCGGCCACCTGCAGAAGGGCAGGTGGAGTGGGCCCTCACTGATGAGGCTCTTCTCCTGGGCACATCTTTCCCTGGTCATTGGGATCCAAGGTCCAGCCAGAGCTGAGGCCAGCAGGGGGTGCCAGGCAGGGGTGGTGGGCAGCAACCCTGGCTCTGCAGCTGGTGGGGCTGGCACAGAGCCCAAGCATTGGGTAAGCTGGGCTCGTCATGACGGGTCAGGTCTCGCCTCAGCCCGCTGCTCCCTGGGATTAGCAGCTGCAGTCGTGGAGCCAGGATGCCATCTCCTCCAAGCAGCTGGGCAGGGTGGAACAGGGCGGGGAGGAGGGAGCTACTCACAGGCGGCAAGAGTTTCGAGTGGCCAGGTGCCAGAACACCTGGGGTCACTGGTGTGGTTGGTCCCCAAGACCTTTCCCAGGCTGGGACATCACTACTTGGCTGAGTCTGGTACCACCACTGTGCCCGCAGCCCAGACGCCTGCCAGGCACACTCATCACCTCATCTCCTCACAGCAATCCTGTGAGGTGACTACTTTTATGACCATTTTGTGGCTAAGAAAACTGAAGCCCATGGAGAGGAAATGACAGCTCAAGCACACACAGTGAGTTGGAGTCAGCAGCAGAAGGCCAACCTCCAACGCCAGCAGGGCCCCAGCAGAGCCCAGGATGAGCTGATTATTGGGCATCTACTGCGTGTCAAGAACAGGTAGGATCTCGTTGTAGCTCCCACCACCCAGAGAGATAAAGAGCAGCACCTCCTTTTTGGAAAAGAGGAAACAGGCTCATGAGGTTAATTTGCTTGCCCAAGGCCACAAAATGAGAGGGTGGTAGATCTGGATCCAAACCCACATACGCCTGCTTCAGTGATCTTCCTAACACACACATCTGAGCAGGCTTCGCCTCTGCTTCCTGCTGCTCCCTGGTGCCTTGAGGACCACAAGACAAAGTCCAAGAGCCTTGATCTGGCATTCGAGGCCCTCCATGTGCCTTTCCCGCTGACTCCCCAGTACAGCTACTTCTCCTCCAGCCCCCACCCCCACCCCCAGGAGCCACAGTGCTGTATTCCGTTAAACACACTCTATTTGCAGACCTCTGTCCTGGCAAAGCCTGGTCCATCTGCTAGAAATGCCCTTCACCCTCTTCTCTGCCTGTCAGATTCCCATGCTACAGTGGAACCGGAGAAAGTGTGCTAGAGGAGGTGTCATTTGAGTTGGAGTCAGTTAATCCTCTGGATTTATGAGACAACTTCCACGTTCACTGTGTGATATTGCTGAGGAGACGTTGGTGTTTATTTGAGTATCTAGTCACCAGACTGGGAATGCTTCCAAGACAGGGATGGTGAAATGTTTATCTCTGTATCCTAGCAACTGGCATGGGGTCTGGCCCAGAGCAAGTATTCACCTAGATGCTGATGCTGATGAATGGGTGGATGGACGGATGGACGGATGGATGGACGGATGGATGGATGGATCAATGGTGGGTAGATGGGTAGAGGGATGGATGGGCGGGTGGTTGGGTGGATGGATGAGTGAGTGAGTGGGTAGGTAGGTGGGTGGATGAGTGGGTAAGTGGGTGGATGAACGGATGGATGAATGACTTGACTGGAAGATGGATAAATTAATGGAGGGACGGATGGAGCTTGGAAGAATGGAAGGAGAAGGAATGGGTAAATTACTTGTGTCAACAAGCATAAAACCACTGTATTCAGCATTGATAGAGTGCATTGAGTGCCCTCTCTGCTCTCTAATCTCACCACACTCTACCAAGAACTTGAGAAGCCTCCCCTGCTTGCATCCCCTACAGCTTTTTGTGCCAGGTTGGAAAAGACCTGGCAAGCCTCTCTGGGCAAGGAACAGAAAATGTCTCAGATGGGATGGGAAAAGGACCCCACCCAGAGTTGCTGAGATCACATCCTGGAAACCTGTGGCTGCACTCTAGGAAGAGACAGGGCCAGCCCCGTCCCCTGAGATGAGCTAAGCGAGGAGGGGCCAACAGTTCCATCTTTCCATTAGCTAAAAACTCTTCCAAGCCTGGCCTCTCACAGCTCCAAACTCTACTGCCCAGGATAATTGGAGCCTGGGCCTGAGCCCAATGTTGCTTCAACCCCAAATCCAAAACCACACTGGCCTGAGTAAGAGAGACCTTGGGATCAGCATCCAGGAGGTGCAGGGACAGAAAGAAACCTGAGCGACATCTGAGGGTAGCTGGGCCACCATCAAGGGGCAGGTTCTGAGAACAACGGTTCGGAGCATGGCTGATGGGTGTGAGTCCCTCTCCGGAGCACACAGGCTCCTCCTGAGTGAGGACAATGGCATTGGCTTCTCACTGTTTCCTCCCCACCTCTCAGCATCCCCACCCACCCGGCAGCTTCACATCTGCAAGCGAGGCCCTGCCAAGTAAACAGCTGCAGCCCACACTCCAAGGCTCCCCAGACCCCATCGCTACCCACAACGGCCAAAGCCACATCCCATCATCCCCCAGCACAAGCCCAAGAGAGCAGAAATGCTCATTAATCTCAGGGAGACGGCTTCCGGGCACCCCGAAGACAGGCCGAGGAGACTGGAGCTGGGAGGAAGCTCCCCACAAGGTCTCGAGGGAGGTCAGGGCTCCCGCTCTGACCCCATATGGAATCTATCCGCCACTGGCTTGCCTTCCAGTGCCTGAGGGACTCCTCGAGAGCCAGCCAGCCCTGGTCATGGGCCTGGAACTGGGAGACAAGGGCCAATGTGCCCCTCTGCTGTCACACCTGCCTCCTCTGTTCAGCGAGGCATCAGGGAAAGCCACTGTGGGCAGAAGGTTTGAATCTTCATTCCTTGCCTGGCCATCGACTGGTGTCTACGAACTGGGGGAACCTGGCTCTACCTGTGTGCACATCCTGGAATAAGTCTTCACACTCCAGGGAGGGCTCCTGGTGACGCCCAATCCCTCCATCCTTAGACCTGCAGAAGGGATAGTCAACCATGGTCCTTGGCCAGGTCTGAGTCACTGGCAGATGGGAGTTATTGGGCAAGCGTGATGTTTTTAAAAATTGTGCATTTAAATGCAGAGTTGGGTGGATGTAGGGTTTTCAGTGAGACCCACCCACTCCCATCACTCCTCCCCATTTACACACTGCCTGAAACTCACCGCTTCTCACACTTACGTTACCTGCATGGCCCCTGGAGTCAGTCAGGATGGGCGAGGCTTTGCTGCGGGAACAGCCTGCCCCCAAACTTCAGTGGCTTAACAAAGCAAATGTCCATTTCTCACTTATGGCACATGTCAGATCCAGGTCACAGGGTCTCTGCTTCAGGTGGGCTGACAGAGGCTCCCTCCCACCACCTGCTTCCAGGATCACCAAGGCAGGGAAGAAAAGTGGCAAGCGACACACTTTCCCTAGAACTTCGGTGCAGCAGGGACCTCCTCATCCTGAGCACTGGCCAACAGGAGGGCATTCTCAAAGAAGGCTTCTCTTCTCCTACAGACCCCCATTTTTGGTCACTACACACTTAGAGGGCCATCCCTGCTGCTTGCTCACTGCTGGTGACAGCAGGCTCACTCCCTCTGAATGAACTCCACCTCCATTCTTGGTTGTGAGAGAAACATACCAGGGATAGGGAGGGATTAGGCTCCACGGGGAAGTGGCTGAGATGGTCTCCGAAGCCCCTGCCTTCTTCAGTCCTCTCCTCTCAGCCTCCAGATTACCAAGCACAACTCCCAGATTAGAAACAATTATCTACTAAGAACATTCACTCCCCAGTAGGTGCTAGATCTGGTGCTGTCTCATGATTCCTGTCTGTCTGGTTGGATAATCATTTGATCTCCACGGCCCTCACTTCCTCCAGCCTGGGTTGCTACAAGACTACCCCTAAGAAGTATAACTCAGCCTGTGACCTTGGGCCAGTCCCTCCCACCCTCCAGGCCTCAGTGTCCATATCTGTCCAATGGAGGCACGATCTCTAAACGTGTTACCCTTTGACTGGCAAAAATCCCTGGACTGCCATCTTCCAGATGGGTGGAGAGCAGCGGACGAGGCCAGCTGGGCCCCTCAATGAGGCAGGGCTGGAAGAGCAGATCCCAGGCCCACCCTGATGCCCCAACCATCAATACCAGCTTTTGTCTGGAGCTCTCAGCAAGCAGGTGAGTTCATTTTCCATTAAGGACAATTATTTCTTCATTTGCATATGCTAAATGTGACATTTCAGGAGCAGTTCCTCCCCACCCCAAACAGGATAAAAGTCCAACGACAGGCAGGCAACCTGCGGTTTGGGGCAGAGGTGTAATTGGCTCTTATTAAGGGAAGATTCCAGGAGAGACAGGTTTTGAAATGCAAATGACAGCATCGCTCCTTCCACCCGGGCTGAGTGAGGAATGACAGGGCCAGGCCGGGTGCTCCTGTCTGCTCTACATCTGGGAAAAACAGGCCTCCTGACCCTCAAAAAGAGAGAGTAGAAGCTGGGCAGAGGGGGGGAGGCTCATTTTCCTGAGGGGAGAATGACAGACCAGCACATCACCCTCCCCAGCATCCCCGACCCCTGCCTGGGCCTGCCCTACTATGCCCACTGCCCCTCCCTGCCCCATCTGAGCAGGATCAGTTAGCATGTTCTGCCCTGGCTCAGAAACCCCCACCAACAGCTTCTTCTATGGCTACTGCCAAATTTCAGCCACACCCGGCAGCCAGAAGGCCCTATGTAGCCCACACCACATTTGGCCTTCACCGTTCCCTGTGCCTGAGATGCTGTTCTCCTCCCACCGACCTGGTAAATTCTCACTCACCTCAAACCAACTCAGAGTGTGCCTCCTCTATAAAACCTCTCCCAGCGGCCCCAGACTGAACTAATAATGGCCTCTTTATCTACAGGACTGGCCTCCCCACTGTGACCAAGAGTCCAGGGAAGCAGGAGAAATTCTGACTCATCTCTGTATGCACAAATCTGCTCAGGGTTAGCTCACCAAAGGAGCCTCTAAGATTTGGTGGATGCATGGAAGGAAGCATGGGTGGGTGAATGGATGGATGTATGGCTGGGTGGATGGATGGATGGATGCACGGGTGGGTGGATGGATGGATGGATGGATGCACAGGTGGGTGGGTGGGTGGATGCATGCGTGGGTGGGTGGGTGGATGCTTTTGTGTGCTCATTATAAGGCTTTACCCTGCATTTGCCTTAACAATTACAGTACCTCCCATTTTACAGATAGGGAAAAGTAAGGCTGGGTGAGATAGAGACTCCACCCCCAACTCAATGAGGGAACTGAGAGGGCCTCAAACACCATCCTGACTCCTCATTCTAGTTGGATCACTGTAGTTTGGCTTCAAAGTCCTCCACAATGCTGGGAGCCTTCCTCCTGGCCACCATATCCACGCGTTGGTCACAGGTCCTGACACAGCCCTGACCTCCCAGGCATCTTCAGATGTAGCCACTGAGCCTGAGGCTGATCTTGAGGATGTCCTCCCCTCTCTCACAGATCATTGACTCCTCCCTGATTACTCCATAAGCAAAGAAAGCAAGGTCACAGGCCTTCCCCAGAAATCTATAGACACATAGATCCCTGGCGATCAACCGCAGGGGAGGAAACACCTGTTTATAACCCTCCAACACCCCAGACATCCAAAGCTGTCCTCTGCTTTGGGGAACCCTGGGGTGGCAGAAGCAGAGAAAGAGCAGAGGGGACCCTGAACTCCCTGTCCCCCAAACCCTGACCCTAGCCGCAGCCCTGCCTGCCTCTGCCGAATCACACTTCCCACCATCTGCCACCTGCCTCCTCCCCGCTGGGGTAGGGGTGCCGTAGGTGGACAGAGCCAGGGTTCTCTCCCATTTTTGCTGCTCATGATTTGTGAGACCCTGGGCAAGTCTCTGACCCTGTCAGAGGCTTGGCTTCTGCATCTGTAAGTGGAGACGAAAAGGCCTTTCTCACGTGCTTTCCCATTTGGCCCACGGGGAAGCCCTGCACGGTCGATTGGTGCTCAGCCATGCTTTGTTCCCTTCTTCTTCCTCCCTTGACCTTCAAGGTGACAATTCAGAAAGGAAGGAGCCCTGCGTGAGTGTGGGAGGGCAGGGACCAGGCTGAGTTCCCCACTTCCCCTGTGTCCCCAACACAGCCTCAACACGTACAAAGGGTCAGCGAAAATCATGGGGTGCTTCCACTCCTCAGACATCTGCCAGAGGTGTGTTCCATACAGAGCAGGTGTTTAGGATTCTAAACTCTCAGCAGGACATTTTAGGACAAATCTAGAGAGCAGAGCAGGCATCCAAGAGAAAAATCTGGGCCTGATGTTGACCTACGAGCTCCCTTGCTGCCTAATCAGCCAGCAAAACCACAGAATGGAAGGGCTCCCAGTGGTCCCCTCACTTGACCACACATTAGAACCACCTGGGAGCTCTCACAACTCCCAGTGCCTGGTTGCAGCCCAGACCAATTAAATCAGAACACCTGGAGGAAGGAGCCAGGCATCAGCATGTTTTAGGATCCCCAGGTGATTGCAGTGTGATTCAAACTTTGCAAACTGGGCTACAAAACAGGTTAATAACCATGACAACGTTCAAAGAATTTTCTTACTCATCACCCCATCATTATGCCCATGTGCAGATGAGGAAAGTGAGGCCTCAGACATTGCCATGTCTCCTGAAATAGTCATTTGTGAGGCTCGGACAAGAGCCCAATCTCTGGACCGTCAAAGCTGGGCTCTTCCTACAATGGCAGAGCTACACTGGGCCCTTGGGGATAACCACAAAGGGACAAGGCCCTGACATCCAGGGGCTCCCAGGTTCTCAGGACATCCCAGCCTTTCCTGGGAGGAGGCTCTGATGGTGGTGGGAGAGCTGAGCAGGCAGGGAGGGTTTTGCAGGCTGGATGCAGGCCAGCAAGCTGTTCCAACTCACACTACGGCCCCGCATAGGCCCTGGCTCCAGCCCAGGAACTTCTCCCCATCTGACTTCATCCTGCAGCATGCGGGAGTCTGTTCCGGGATGGTGGGGCCCAGACATGACCTCTTTATCTGAGTCTTTCCTGACATCCCTCTGATAACAAAGAAGACAGCTTAACAGGAAGGTTTACTGGGGATTTTAGCTCCTTCCCCTGGGTCTGTGTTGGAAACATGGACATCGACCCAAAGCCCAAGGCATCATTGGCAGGGAAACAGGAGAAGCCCACCACAGGTCTGGAAGCTGGCTTAGCTCCCACTATCTCTACCAATCTTCAAAGACCATCAGCACCCACCTGTCCAGCCCACCCCCCAGTCCCCAGCCCATTCATTTCAGGGAACTGAGGAGAAGCCACCACTGTCAAGTTGCACAGCGTGGAATGATGCACTACTTTGCAGCCACCAGACCAGAGTTCAAATCTCAGCTTGCTGTGCCCTCTTGCTGTGTGACCTTGGACAAGTTACTGATCCCTTCCAAGCCTTGGAGCTCTCATGCATAGAATGGTGGTAATAATGATCCTCGTCTCCAAGTAGTTGTGAGACTGAGATTAAATAATGTCCATGCTGACTCTGGGACCCCGGACATGTTAATTTTACCATGCTGTGCCTCAGCTAACCCATCTTTAAAATGGGAACAATAACAGCCATTCATGGAGGTGGAGAGAGGATTAAATTCATTAAATGAGTCAATCCACATGAAGTACTTAGAGCAGTGTCTGGCCTGTCATCGCTCCCTATCACAAGGCTCTCAGCATGGGGCCTGGCACACAGTAGTTCCTCAAGAAGCATCTGCTTCCTTCCTCCCCTTCCAGGCACTTTCAGGATGTGACCAAGCGTAGTCAGCATTTCCTCTGATGCCCAGTGGCTGGCTCTAAGCCAGCTCCTGAAAACACTGGAAAAAGTTCCCACTTTCTCTTCTCCCTTTTCATAAAGAGATCACAGAACCAAGGCTCTGACCTTGGGCAACCTTGCGCTGCAATGTTTTCCAAAAGGCAAACACTGTAAATCACTGCAGGAGGGCTTGGCGCACCACCAGCACCCACCTCCCTCCCATAGGCCAGGCCCACCTGAGCAGGGCCGGTCTTTTTGTCTCTGTTTTGTTTTTGGCTTTGCTTTTTAATTTGGAAGATGCCCCCCAGGCAGAGAGAGCAGTGACATACGGGGAGGGCTCAAGGGCCCAGATGCCCTGAAATAGCAAAAAACCATGGAGACTCTTTTCCCAAACTGAAACCGCCCTAGCCCTGTGCCAGGCACCAGGCTGGGCACACAAGCCAGCGTTTTCTCTGACTTTACTGCAGTCCTGAGGGCCAGCCCAGCATTTGCAGAGGAGGAACTGACAGTCAGAGGCTTCAACGACTTGCAGTTAACCTTGGAGAAGTGGAATGGGTGCATTTGAACTTGTGGCCTGTGACTCTGCATCTCCCATTCTCTCCTGGTTAAGCCTCTCTCTTCACACATTAGATAGAAATTCCTGCAGAGGTGTCAGCATGCTGAGCCAGAACCAGCGGAAGTCACTGAAAGCTGAATTCAGATGAGGGTAAGGACAAAGTCTAACAGTCCAAGCTGCCCAGGGATGAAAAGTGCTGCCTTAGGGGAAATGAGCTCCCTGTCCCCAGGGGACCAGGAAGCTCCTGGGGGTGCAGAGGAGTTTCCAAGATCCAGTAAAGAACAAGGTCCCTTCCAACTGGGAGACTGTAGCTCTATGTAATTTACTCATTTGACAAATGTCCCCTTAGCACCTTCTCAGCTCCAGCTTGGGCTCTGGGACACAGAATGGGTAAGACAGGAAAGGCCCTTGCATCCTGAGGTTACATTCTAATTGGAGCAGTGAGGAGGACAGCAAAGCAAGCAAGCTCCGAAGAAGGCAAAACAGGGCAATGGAACAGACAGTGAGTGCGGGTGGGGGAGGCATTATTAGACCTCAAGCCTAGAGGGAAAGAAACTAGCCACACAGAGACCCAGGGGAAGAGAATCCAGGCAGCAGGAACAGCACACAAGAGCTAGTAGGTGGGAACCACTGGGAGAGGTCCGGGAGGAGAAAGAGCAGGGACATTGAGGCACAGTGGGGCTGGGAGGGAATGGGAAGGCGGGAGACAAAGGCAGCTGGGGCCAGGTCATGGGAGCCAGACCTGCTGTGCCCGGGATGCAGAGCCCCACTGGAGAGTGGCATGATCTGAGTTTTTTGTAAATCTCCTTCTGGCAGGTGTGTGGAGAAGGGAGTGAGGGAAGGGGCAGGCACGAACTCATGAAGCCCAATTAGGAGGCCAGTTAGGCATCTGGTGGACAGAAGATGAGGATGTGGACAGGAACGGCAATCACGGAGGTGGAGAGACCTGCAGAAATTTGGGATCTGGGTAGTCAATAGCTTTGGTTGTTAGCAGGGGATCAGGAGTGACTCAGATTTGTGGCAGGGACACTCACAGAGACTGGCTTGGGAGGAATGGTTAGGCTTAAGCCATAATCATGTTGGATGGAATACCTACAGAGGGTCTGCCCTCCTGGGGTCCAGGAGATGTGGGGCCTAATGCCAGCTCCCCACAAGGAGAGAACTAGGGGAGGGGTCCCCCAGTTTCGAGCATGTAAGTCTGACCAGTGCTCCCTGGGGCAGGGCCTACAGTGCCTTTGCCCAACCCAAATTCATTCCAGCCACAGAAGCTGAGTGGCCAGGCTGAAGCCCAGTGGCTGAACCTGCTGGGGTGGGTGTCCACAGTAAACCTAGAGCTGGGGATCCTCATTCCCAAAGTGTGGTGTCACCTCGGGCCAGTGGTGCCCCTACACCAGGTGGCCAAGCACATGGCCCAGCCCCATAGCACAGACTAAGCAGTCCAGAGGCCTGCCTGGTGCCGCCGAAGCTCTCCCAGGAGTCAGAAGCTCAGGCCACCCACTGACCCTGGACAGAGGTGGAGGAAATTGTGTCTGGAGCAGTTGCCCACCACCAGCCCCTCCCCTCCTTCAGCCCGAGGAGGAGCTGCCCTCCTGCTCAGGACCTCCCCGTCCCAGCCTCACCGGAGGTCAGCAGCACTCAGTGAGCTGGAACGCCATGCGAGCTGTAGCCTGTAGGGTTGGAGTTAGATCCCAGCTCTGCCATTTCCTCAGTTTGACCATAGGGAAGCCACTGCTGCATTGATTTGTTTGAGAATTAGTTTCTGCATCCATCAGGTGGGGACAGTAACTACCTGACTCATAAGGTGATTACAAAGATTAAACACCCCTGGCTCACTCCAACTTTTCCTGCAGCTCTCAGTCACCTCAGCAGCTCAGAGGCTCTTCCTAGCCACCCAGGCTGAGATGAATGAGTGAATGAGCAATTGAATGAATGAGTGAGTGAGTGAGTGTATGAGAAGCTGCAGCCAGTCTCCCTCTGGAGAGGTGTCCCTTAGCATCTTGTCACCCTGCACCCAACATGCAAGGACCCAGGGCCAGGCTGTGGCTGAGCAGGAATCCCAGCTCTGGACCTGATCCTTTAGGGATGCGAGTAATTCCGTAGTTAGCCAAGGAGCCAGCCCCCAGAGTTGGAGCTGGGGAGTAAAGGTCACGGTTGGGAAACCCTCCACAGCCTCCAGCATGTCCCACATCAGACCCTGGGCCTAGAGGCAGCGTGGACTGGATAGAGATCTAGGCACTATTGTCCAGCCTGCCCACATACAGACAGAAAGCCTAAAGCCAGGGAGGGCAGGACTTCCCTGAGGTTACACAACAGTCCTTGAAGTGCAGGTACCACAGCCGGGCTTCCTGACTCCTGGGCCCTGTGCCATATGTGCAGGGAGAATTAGGACAGGAAACCTTGGGGACCCGGCCTCCTTCTGGCAGCTTGGGGCCTAACCAAGGCCAAAGAACTGGCCCCCAGGCCTCCTCCCACAGCCCCAGCTCCCCGCAGACGCCCTGCTGCCTTTCGGAAGCAGCCAGCGCCAAGCAGGCAGATGGCTGGCGGGCCCCCTCGCTGAGCCCTCGGGCCCAGCTGGCCTTCCCCGGCACTAGGTGGGGCGTCACAGCAGTAACAACAGGAAACCTGCCACCCGCCAAGGCCACAGAGGCCCATCGAGAGGGAGGAGCAGTGGCCCCAGCAGCCACCACCCTGCCCTGCCTCCTGGGGCCTGGCCACCTCTTTCACTGGGAGGCCCCGGGAGGCAACATGCATAGAGGCAGGGGTCAGTCCACAGCTGCGCAGACCTGGCCTGGGGCTATCGTTCAGTGTGGTACCACTCAGTGGGGGCACAGCCCAGCACGGCACCTCCTCCCAGGGAGAGTCCCCCACCCCTCGAAAGAACTGGGTCTCTCGTGCTGCGGAGACTTCAAGCCCTGAGTCGGCTTCAGACCTGGGCACCTCCAATGGGCTCTCCCGGGACCGAGAAGAGCAGCAGTCATTATCAGTGGTCACGACAGCTAACACTCCTTAGGGGTCCACTGTACACTGTGCACTATTCTAAGAGCTTTCCAGGTACGAACTCGATCCCTGTAACCACTGTGTGAGGCAAGGCTAGTATCACCTCCATTTTACAGATGAGAAAATGGAGGCTCAGAAATGACCTGTCCCAGTCACATAGCTGAGAAATGACAAAGCCAGGATTCAAACCCTACAGCCTGGCTCCAGAGCCCACATCCTTGATCACCCCACCATTCTGACTGGGCCCCTGCTGGGCAGAGAGACACCCCACCTTGGGTTCAGGGGGGTGACTTGTCATGTGATGAGCTGCCCATCAGAAGCACATGCCTGCCCAGGCTGGAGCCTCCTGCCGTGGGCAAGGATAAGCCCAGCTAAGCTCTAAGAGGTAGATGGAAGGTGCAGTGCCACTGAAGACAGGCTGAGGTATCTCTGGGAGAAGGCATGGGGGACCCTAGAAGAGCAAACACACTTACACACCAGCTCACACACACACTCACACAGCCGCACCCTCGAATGCTCATGAGCATGAACAACAGACACATGTGAGCAGGTGAGCATGTGCTCATGGACATACAGGCACACCCAGCCCATCCTGGGGAGAAGTAGGACACTCTTATGACCACACAACAAGCCTGGGAGCCCCCAGATCACAGAAGGAGGTGCCCCATCTTGGTGTTTGCCACCAGGAAAGCATGAAACAGCCTCTCCCCCTCTCTGAACCTCAATTTCCCCACCCGTGCAAAGAAGGGGTTGTCTGAGGTCATCTCCAAGGTCTTGGGCTCTGTGCCACCTGGCCAGTCACCTGCGACTCTCTGTCCCCAGAGCCCGGCAGGGAGCTGTGACTCAGCAGCAAGAAGCAGCACAGGAGCCTGCCCGCAGCCCCCTCCCCCTCCCAGCACACACAAAGGGCATCTTGTTACTGCAGCCTGCCAGCGGGAGGGCGGGAGAGGGCTGGGGAGGTGAGAGGCCAGGAGGGAGACCGTGTCAGCAGGATTGGGGGCAGGGCCCGGGCGAGGGGGCCCAGCCAGGGCTGCTGGCTGGCCACACAGGGCCCTGTACCAGTGCTCAGGCCCCTCAGGGCAGGCGGCCCCAAGTGGATGGCTGCAAAGAGAGGCCGGCCCCCAGGCTTCTGCACAGAACCCTGTTCATTAAGTGCCCTTTTTTAAGTTACACTCTGAATGAGCTTTCCTCTCCTAGCAGCAGCTGCAGACCTGGAATTTCTCAGCAATGCGGGGCAAAACCCACAGCCCAGGGAGCCAGCTCAGAGCCTGTGAGTCGAGGTCTGAGATGTGAGTGACCTTTGGATGAGATTATGGTCAAGTCAGTTTTCCCTTCTGTAAAATGGGATTGCTGAGCTGAGGGGAGCTCACACAATCACACTTCCTGGCAGGGCAGAAGTGACCTCCTCACTGGGAAGCCCCAGACACAGGTAAGGGCATCCTGGTGTCACACTTATTGCTCCTGGCTCTGCCATTGTCCTGCTGTGGGACCTTGGCAAATTGCTTATGCTCTCTGGCCTCAGTTTCCCAATCTGTAAAGTGGAGATGGTGGGAGGCAAGAAGGAACTAAACAGAATATTCTTCCTGGAATTTGCTTGGGAATCATTTTTCTAAGCACCTTACATAAAAAAGGCCCATACAAGTGAGAGGTCAGTCTAGAGTACTGTGTGTACACACGTGTGCACATGAGTGTGCATACATTCATGCACATGTGAGCAGACAGGCAGGTATGTCCCCACACAAGTGTGTGCATCCTTCAGGCTGTCCAGGCCATTGCCCAAGCAGAGCAGGGCCCAGGGCAAAGGGCTTCCAAGGTCATTCTCCTCAGTGTTTGGGGACCCCCTTGGACACTGGTGACTGACTTGAGAGGCCCAGGTAAGCTGTGACCTTGCAAGGCAGACTGGCTGCTCCAGAGACTGCCTCCTCCCAGCACTAGGCGGAACTTGCTGTCAGCTGTGTCTCTGCCCCAGACCACAGTTCTGTCACCTTGCTCTGTCACCAGGGACACGACATACATTGTGTCCACGTGAACGGTGCCCCCAGAGTTGCACACATATCATGGCACCCCAACTTTCATGTGTGGGTGTCTCATTTCCCCAGTGCCCTTTCATCACCAGTTCTCCAAGAGGAGCGACTCTACACTCCCCCAGGAAAATATATGTGGCAGGCTTTTGCAAACTGTAAAGTACTGAGAGTGCTGGTTATTCCATCAGATCCTCAAAATGCCACCCATCTCACAAGGTTCCTATTCCCATTTGACAGATGAAGAAACTGAGACCCAGAGGAGTGAAACAGAAGATCCAGGTCCTGCATGGCTTGCTCAAGGGACATGAACACCAGGCTTGTGGTCAGTAGAAGTGGATTCAAGAGCCAGACGGTTTGGGTGGACAATGACCCCAGAAACATGAGCACAGTGACCTCGGTGAGCACAAGGCCCCAGCACACAGGGCTTCCTTTCAGGCAGTGACCCACCATGGGCTCGGGCCTCAGGCACAGCTCACCTGGCCCTCCTCCTGCCCTTGCCTCATCAGGACTGAGAGGACAGTAAAGTCCATTATGGGCAGGCACTTCCTGGCACAGGCCATATGCAGAGCTTCCTGTGATATAACACCCCCGACAGCCTGAAGCAGGGACCAGTTACATGGCTTCAGAGGCCACATTTGTTTAAAAAGAGCTGCAATTTATTGGGTCCCCACTCTGTACGAGGCAGTTTAAACTTGTTATTTGCATAGCGAATATTCACTGATTGCCTTTGAAGTGCCAGGTCCTAGGCTGAGTACAGGGGTACAGTGGGGAATGAAGCAGACACGGCCCCTGCCCTCATGGAGCTCACAGTCTAATGGGGAGATCATCTCTAAACAGAGACTCACATGCATAAAGGCCGTGGAGAAGAGACCACGGACTCCACAGTGGGGGAACCTGACTGGAACTAGTGACTAGGAGGGCTTCCTGGAGGAGGTGACATCTGAAGGATGAATAGGAGCTGTCTGGGCAAAGAGCAAGGGAAAACACTCTAGGCAGGGAGAACCTGAGGCAGGAGAGAATGGGCACATTGGCCCCTGTTTCCACAACAATCTTATGAAATGGGAACAGGTGTCCCATGTACAACTGAGGGAACTAACACTCGGAGAGGCTAAGTCCCCAGGGATCCCCCACATCCAGCTGGGTGCATGCACCAGACCCTACACCACATGCCATGCACTTCCAGTCCCCAAAGTCTGCCACATACCCTGAGCTAAGAAGCAAAAGCTGTGGAGGGAAGAGGCCAGGTCTATTCATGCCTGCAGCCCACACGCATGGAGGCAAGCGAGGGCCGTCCTTGCAGGGTGAAGACTCAAAGTGTTCCTTTGCTCTTGTGGCGAGCAACCCCCCTTCACAGGGCCAGGCATCTCCCCAAACAGCTTCAGAGCTGCTCGCACAGTCCAGTGAGGCCTCACCTCCCCTTGCAGCCTGCAGAAAGCATGGCAGCCTCTGCTTCTCACCCACAGTAGTGTGTGGACTGCAGATCCTGCGGGACAGCAGCAAGGAGAGCTGAGGGACCTTCTCCAGGCGGTGAAGGTCCTGGAGGAGGTGGCCCTGGAATCGAACCTTCAAAATCAAGAGGACTTGGAGTGGGCCACGCTAGCAGGGGAGGGCACTCCAGGCCTGGAGCACAGGAAAGCAAGAACAGGGCAACGGGGTGTGCACACGTCATTGGGAACAGCCAGCACGGCCCAGTGGCTCTTCTCAGCGGCTGGGGTGTCCAGGCTTCTCAGGGACTATCAGGGCCCCAGTTCCAGAACTGCCCAAGGCCCATTGTGTCCCAGAGCCAGGACTCAACAGAGCCCAAAGGGTGCAGTAGACAGACCTTCCCTTGGGCTCAGTGAAGCTCTACCATGTGCAGAGAATGGTGCTCGGCTCCGGATACTGCTGTAGCACTCCCAGCCCCGGCCCTGCCTTCATGCAGCTTCCAGTGTGGCAGAGACGACAGACTAAGCAAGCATGGAAAGCAGGACGAGCTCCCCAAAAGAGAAGTGCCATGCCTTCCTTCCAGGGCCAGGCACCAGTGACGGGATGGGGAGGGAGCAGACAGCGCGGTGCAGGCCATCCTCATGGAACCACAGACTGCAGAGCTGCAGCCACACCCCGGCCCATCCCAACACTGGGGCGCTGCGCCAGTGCAGACAGAAGGCCAACAAGGAGGCCTGGAAGCTGGCCGGACGAGGCGGGGGGTCCTGTGCCTCTGTTACCCTTTGCTGACTGCCAGTCCCAGGCCCAGGCCCAGGCCTCTGCAAAGAGGAGATCTACAAGACACCCAGACAATTCTTCGGGAACCTCAACCCCATCAGGAGCATTGAGGGACAGCAGCATCCCTATGCATTCTCCCAGTGACCACAGCTCTGCCGAATATATTGATGTTCCCAGAACACAAACATCCACACTAAATTTCCTTAAAAGTTTCTTTTGCTTTCAAAGGAACCCTCCAAAGTGCCCTGGATCACCTCCGCTTTGTGACTTGGGGCTGTTGGGGGCGGAGGTTCTAGTCCCTTTGGGAGGATGATGCTTCCGCCTGGGTGGGATAGGAGGGTAGCTCTCGGTTGGCTCTGCTTCCGCATGTCCTCACTCTCAGAAGAGCAGAAGCCCTCCACCAGCCCTCGGGGGAGCCCTGGCAGGACTCATCTCCCCCCGAACCGAGCTCTATCTTGGGTCATCACTTCTGCCCCATTGCCCCATACCCCGGGCTCCCTCCTTCAGCGGGATACTTTGCTGAGACCTCACCCCTGCCCATTGCCTGCCAGATTCCCACATATTCTCTTTTCATTTGCTATCAGGCCAGTCCAGCTCCTACCTCCATGCCCTGCTCGGGTACCTAAAATCCCATCGTAGGTCCATGTCCCAGGTTCCTACTTATTCAGGAGGCCAGATGAGACCCATATGATACTAGACCTCTTCCTAAAACAGTAGTGGCTAATCAATTTCATTCTGTGAGTCAGCTCCAACTCATTGGCATCAGCTTCCTGGAGATCTGTGTAGAGAAAGATTCTCATGCTCTGTGTGGGCTGGATGGGAAAGTGTCGTGATTGATTAGCAATGTCTGCTGTGAGCACAGAATGGGAAGAATGTGCCACTGATTTGCCATAACCAGGCCAGATTCCTTGGCCATTCTAGGAGATGCAAATACAGGAAGTGTCATTTCCCAGTCCCATGCCCTGCTCTGTTCAGCCTTGGGCTGGACTCTGTGAGGAAGGTCAAGAGGAAGGAAAAGTCCTGGCCTTTGGCTCATGTTGTTTGACCGACTGGGAAGCAGGGGCACTAAAAGCACCAGACTGAGCCTCCTCATCTGTACACGAGGGCAGAACATAATGGCCCTGAAGGTTCTGCCCTCCACAGAGACAAAGGAACTTGCCACGGGGTGGCGTGGCCTCCTGAACATGCCCGTGGAGCTTCATGAAGCTACTAAGGAACAACACAAGGTGACGTGTGGCTGGGCCCCTAAGAGGGAGGTGACAGGCAGAGCTGGAGGTCAAAGGACAGGAGAGCGGTGGAAAGCGCAAGAGAGCAGCAGGGGTCAGAAGGTCAAGAATGCTGTCTGGATTGGGGAGCAGTGAGCTGGGCTTTGAAGGGGGCTGAAGTCTATGGAGCAGGGAGGCCTGAGGGGAGCAACACCGGAGCCGGGGTTCGAGCCCAGGCCTCCTGGCTTTCAGCCTGGGCTCCATTGTTCGGGGCAGAGATTCAGGCTGACTCGGTCCAAGATCCCATTAGCTTCCCAGTGCCAGCTCTATAGGATGGGGACCTCGGAGAAGCTTCCCTGACCACCCAGACTGAAGGAAGTCCCCATGCACCCCATTATTCTCTACTTCAACACCCTGATTATTATCACCATTTGTCATTCCTCCTTGTATGCATCAGTTCAATTTGCTTTGTCTGTCTGTCCCAATGGTCTGTGAGCCTCACGAGGGAAGAAACTAGATCTGTTGTCTTCCCTCTGTGTCTCCATCGCCTAACACGGTGCATCAGTAGAACTGGTCCAAATCACGGTTGTCAATTAATGAATCAGCTGTAGTGGGCAGGGACCACACACTTAAACACCTGCAGGGCCAAGCAGATCAAGTAGCTGAGTGAGGTGGACGGGTGTAAGAATCTGGCACAGAGACAGCCGCCACGTGGCACGCTCCCCAGGTGGTGCTCAGGGCGCACACCACTGCGACAACTTAAGTTGTGTTTACTTGACGCATGTGCAAATGGTTTGCATACAAACACAAGGGAATATCCTTCATGTCCCCAAAGAAATATACAACGGAACTTCAAAAAGTCATGGGAAAATAGAATTAAAAGATGATACAAATCTTTCCATGACCTTTTTGAAGTACTTTCATATACTTCTCCATTTCACTAGAACAAATGAGACTCTCTGTCCTTTTTTATGTTTCTACTTTTGCTAGAGTTGTGAGTACAGAGAACTATTCCCTGCTACACAGAAAAACAACAGGCCAAGTGTGGTGACAGATCAGCCTCAGCATCAGGTGATCCAGTAGTTCTCAAAGTGCTGGCACCTGGACCAGCAGCATCAACATCACCTGGGAACTTGCTCAACATTCTCAGGCAGACCCTGGGGCGGGGCCCAGCAATCTGTGCTTTAACAAGCCCTCCAGGCGATTCTCCTGCATGCTGAAGTTTGAGAACCGGGACCATAGGGAACAGTGGAGACTGCAGCAAACCAGAGCACATGTCCTACCTGAAGGGACCCTGCTGCTCAGCTCTAACCCACAGTAGCCACATAGGAATGTGAGCCCAGTGTGGCCAAAGCACCCAATTATTCAAGGAAAATTGAAAATCCACACTCTCATGTGAAAGGTCTTCATTCCTAAGTAAGTATTGGCTGGTTTTTTAACCCCACATAGATCAAATGAAATTTGTCTACAAATGGAGACCAACCCGGGTACAACAGAGTATAACCTGAGGGATGGAGACTTCTCCCCATAGAGAAAGCCCCAGAAAGATGCCATGGGCCCCAGCTGTCCTCCCTAGGCCAGCTGGACTCTGAAGGCTGGCCCAGACCTCTAGCTATCCTGGGACTCAGAGACCCCCAACTACTGTGTGGGACTGCTTCTTAGTCCTCAAATTTCAACCAAGGTCCAGAGGACCCAGCAGCTCCTTGGGTCAGAGGACAAATAAGCTTGGACAGGGCTGGGGGTGGCGGATAGAGAGTAAACCCTCCTTGCCTGAGCCCCTATGCCATGCCCAGCCTGGTGTTCAGGGCTCACAGACATTCTCTCTTTAATTTTTGCAACCACGCCATGGGGTAGAGATCAGTATGCACATTTTAAAGATGAAGAGAGAGGGGTTCGGAGAGGTTAATTGGCTTGCCCTAGGTCACAGAGCTAGCAAATGAAACGAACCCACATTCATCTGTCTCCCAAGTTATGCTGATACTAGTCTTCCAAACTGCCTGCCAGCCAAAAGATGGGAAAGAGACTGAGAAATGGCCAGGGTTGGCCTGCTACCCGCC
>NW_007742790.1:0-1374 GCF_000696425.1 Galeopterus variegatus
CTGCTTGGTACCAATTTTCTGTACTAGACTATTTTTGTGTTGCTACAACAGAATACCTAAAACTAGATAATTTATGAAGTAAAAAGGTTTATATTGCTCATGATTTGGGGACAGCTGCATCTGGTGCAGGCCTCAGGCTGCTTGTACTCATGGCAGAAAACTGCAGGCAGCTGGTCGGTATAAGCAAATCATAAGGTAAGAGGAAGCCAGAGAGAGAGGGGATGTGTCAGAGTCTTTTTAAACAACCAGCTCTTAGAGAAACTAATAAAGCAAGAACTCACTCACGACCCCCACCCCACAGGGAGAGCATTAATCCATTCATGAGGGATTTGCCCCCATGACTCAAACAGCTCCCAACACTGCCATATTGGGGATCAGATTTCCATGAGTTTTGGGGGAACAACACATTCAAACACTACCATATGTACTCATATGTATTATGATAGACATGATATGGTATTAAAATCAATACTGAATGAACAGTATTCGATTACTCATAGATTGCTGCCATTATGAGTTAACCCCACCACTGCTAAGGACAGCCCAGATGTGAGGGAGGCAGTTGCAGCTGCCGTGATGCTGCCACCCCCACAGGTAACCCTGCTGCAACCAGGGACACTGTCAAGGACACTGCAGATGTGAGGCAGTTGCAGCCACAAGCACCACTGCTGCCCCATGAGGTAACCCATGGGTACCATGGACACTGCAGACACAAGAGAGGCAATTGCAGCCACCAGCACTGCTACCATTTCCCACAAGGTAACATCACTGCTGCCTAGGACACTTCGGATGCCAGAGAGGCAATTGCAGCCACCAATGCTGCTGCTGCTGCTGCTGCTACTGCCATGAAGTAACCCTGCAACAATTGCAGACACCTTTACTGCACAGGCTGCTGCAGTTGCTGCTACCACTGGTGCCACCAGGCAGCCACCATTGCCATGTGAGCAGCCCACCACCACTGGAGCCATAGCAAAGCCACCATCACAACTACCACCACCACAAGAGCAGCCTACTACCACAGTGACAGCCAGAAAAGTCACTGCCACCATGCAGGTGGACCACTGACCACCCAACTGCATTGACACAAAGAGGGCCACCAGTGGAGTCTAGGGAAGGAGAGTAATAGAAGAAGCAACTGTTCTACCAGGTGGCCAGACATCAACACAGAGCTATTAGAAACCAAAAAAAAAAAAAAAGAACCCACCAAAGGAATAAAATAACTCTCAAAAACCAGATTCCATAGAGCAGGAATCCCTTGAAGTGACTGAAAAGAAATTCTGCATAGAAATCTTAAGGAAACTCAATGAGATACGAGTTACAGTTAGACAATGCAATGAAATGAGGAAAATTATCCAGAATATGAAGGAGAAAATT
>NW_007742790.1:2050-4967 GCF_000696425.1 Galeopterus variegatus
AGATGAGAGCTTAAGCAGCAGGCTAGAGCAAGCAGAAGAAAGAATTTCTGATCTTGAAGATTTTCTCTTCCAAATAATTCAGGCAGACGAAAAAGAAAAAAGAATCTTAAAAAATGAGGAAAATCTAAGCAATAGCAGACAATCTTAAGCACACAAACATCTGAATCATGGGCATTCCTGAAGGAGAGAAGAAAGGAAAAGGCATTGAGAACATAATCAATGAAATAATAGCAGAAAATGTCCCAGCTGTAGGGAAAAACATGGACCTTCAGATTCAGGAGGCTCAAAGATTCAGATTCAAACCTATTCAATCTAAAAAGGTCCTCTCTGAGGCACATTATTGTCAAACTGGTAAAACTCAATAATGAAGAGAGAAACCTAAAAACAGCAAGATGAAAACATCAAGTCAACTATAAGGGAGTCCCCATCAGAACAACAACAGATTTCTCAACAGAAACCCTACAGGACATGTTTTAGTCTGTTTTGTGTTGCTATAACAGAAAACCTGAGACTGGGAATTTATAAAGAACAGAGGTTTATTTGGCTTATGATTCTGGGACAGCTGCATCTGGCATGGGCCTCAGGCTGCTTCTACTCATGGTGGAAGGTGGCAGGCAGCCAGTAGGTACAAGCATATCACATGGTCGGAGGAAGCAAGAGAGAGAGAGAAGAGGTGCCAGAGTCTATAAACAACCAGCTCTCATGGGAACTAATAGAGTGAGAACTCGCTCATTAATCCCCCCTCCTCCAAGGAGAGCATTAATGCATTCATGAGGGATCTGCCCCCATGACTCAATCAGTTACCAAAATTGCCATATTGGAGATCAAATTTCCACATGAGTTTTGGAGGGGACAACACATCTAAACTTTATCAGGACAGAAGAGAATAGGATGATATATTTAAAATACTAAAAGAAGAAAAACTGCTAGCTAAGAATACTATACCCAGCAAGGCTACCCTTCAGAAATGAAGGAGAAATTGTGTATTTCCCAGACAAATAAAAACTATGGGAGTCCACCAGCATTTGCCCAGCCTTATAAGAAATCCTCAAGGGAGTCCTGCATCTGGAATCCAAAAAATGATAATCACTACCATGGATACACAAGAAAGAACAAAACCCACCAGTGGAACAAAAATAAAAATGAGGAAGAGAAAGACCCTATCTTACCACCTCTGAAAACCAACAAACACCAAAGATAAACAATAAATGGGAGAGAAAGAAAAGATATTTAAATCACCCAAATGAAAATTGATGAAATGCCAGAAGTAAGGCAATACATTTCAGTAACAACCCTAAATGAAAATGAATTAAATTCCCCACTCAAAAGACACAGACTGGCTGACTGGATTAAAAAAATTAGACCCAACTATATGCTGTCTGCAAGAGAATCATCTCACCTGTAAAGACACACACAGACTAAAAGTGAAGGGTTGGATAAAGATATACCATGCAAATGGAAATCAAAAACAACCAAGAGTAGCTATTCTTACATTGGATGAAATAGACTTTAAACCAAAAACTATAAAAAGAAACAAAGAAGACCACTATATAATGATAAAAGGATCTATTCAGCAAGAAGACATAATAATCATAGATATATATGCCCCCAACATCAGAGCACCCAGCTACATAAAGCAAATACTATTAGACCTAAGAAAGAGATAGACTCAAAGAGGATAATAGTTGGGGACATGAACACCCCTCTCTCAACATTGGACAGATCATCTAGGCAACAAATCAACAGAGAAACACAGGATTTAAACCACACTTTAGACCAATTGGACTTGGTAGATATCTACAGAACACTTTATCCAACAACTACACAATATACATTCTCATCATCACATGGAACATTCTCCAGGACAGACCACATGATAGGTCACAAATCAAGCCTCTACAAATTAAAAAAAATGAAAATCATATCAAGTATCTTCACAGACCACAATGGATTAAAACTAGAAATCAATAACAAGCAAAACTCCAGAAACTGTACAAATACATGGAAATTAAACAACATGCTATGGAACAATGCATAGGTCCAAAAAGAAATAAAACAGGAAATCAAAAAATTTCTTGAAACTAATGAAAATAAAGACACATTAAAAAAAAAAAGAAAACCAATGGGATGCTGCAAAACAGTACTAAGAGAAAAGTTTATTGTAACAAATGCTTACATCAAAAGAATGGAAAGATTTAAAATAAGCAACCTAATGCTATGCCTCAAAGAACTAGAAAAACAAGAACAATCCAATCCCAAAATTAGTAGGTGGAAAGAAATAGTTAAGATCAGAGCAGAACTAAATGAAATAGAAACCAAAAAAAAATGATACAAAAGATCAATGAAACAAAAGTTGGTTTTGAGAAAATAAACAAAACAGACAAACCATTAGCTAGGCTAACTAAAAAAAGAAGGGAGAAGACCCAAATAACAAAAATTAGAAATGAAAAAGGAAACATTACAACCAATACCACAGAAATAAAGAATCATTAGAGATTATTATAAATAACTGTATGCCAAAAAATTTGAAAACCTGGTGGAAATGGATAATTTCTGGACACACACAAGCTACCACGATGGAACCAAGAAGAAATAGAAAACCTTAACAGACAAACAACAAGATTGAACAACAACAAGATTGAGCAGGATTGAACAACAATATTGAAGGAGTAATCAGCAGTCTCCCAACAAAGAAAAGCCCAGGATCAAATGGCTTTAATGCTGAATTCTACCAGATCTTTAAAGAGCAATTAACACCTATTCTCTCCAAACTATTCCAAAATATTGAAACAGAAGACATTCTCTCAAACTCATTCTATGAGGCCAGCATCACTGTGGTACCAAAACCAAAGATATTACAGAAAGAGAAAACTATAGGCCAATATCTTTGATAAGCATAGACACAAAAATCCTCAAT
>NW_007742790.1:6310-8019 GCF_000696425.1 Galeopterus variegatus
AGCAGAAAAAGAAATCAAGAAATCTAACCCATTTACAATGGTTACCAAAAAAAATAAAACACCTGGGAATCAATTTAACCAAGGAGGTGAAAGATCTCTACAATAAGGACTACAAATCACCATCAAAAGAAATTAAAGAGGACATAAAAAGATGGCAAGGCATTCCATGCTCTTGGATTGGAAGAATTAACATTGTAGGGGGCTGGCCCGGTGGCGCACTCGGTAGAGTGCGGCACTTGGGAGTGCGGTGGCACTCCTGCTGAGGGTTCGGATCCCATGTACAGACCGGTCCGCTCACTGGTTGAGCACGGGGCGGGCGTGACACTGAGGGTTGCGATCCCATTGCCGGTCATGAAAAAAGACAAAAAGGAAAAAAAAAAAAAAGAATTAACATTGTGAAAATGTCCGTACTACCCAAAGTAATCTATAGATTTAGTGCAATCCTCATCAAAACACCAGTGACATTCTCCACAGAAATAGAAAAAACAATCCCAACATTCATGTAGAGCAAAATACCTTGAATGGCCAAAGCAATCCTGAGTTTAAAAAAAAAGCTGGAGGCATAACACTACCTGACATCAAATTATACTACAAAGCTATAGTAGCCAAAACAGCATGGTACTGGCATAAAAACAGACACTTGGGCCAATGGAACAGAATAGAGGATCCAGAAATCAACCCACACACTTATAGCCAACCGATCTTTGACAAAGGCACTGAGAATGTACATTCAGGAAAAGACCACCTCTTCAATAAATGATGCTGGGAAAACTAGTCATCCACATGTAGAAGAATGAAACTAGACCCTTACCTCTCAGTATACAACAAAATCAACTCAAAATGGATTAAAGACTTCAGTATAAGCCCTGAAACTATAAAACTCCTAAAAGAAAACATAGGGGAAACACTTCAGAAATAGGACTGGGCAAAGACTTTATGAATATGACCCCAAAAGCACAGGCAACAAAAAGAAAAATAAACAAATGGGATTATATAAAACTAAAAAGCTTCTGAACAGCAAAAGAAACAATTAACAGAGCAAAGAGACAACCTACAGAGTGGGAGAGACTATTTGCAAACCATGCATCTGAAAAAGGATTAATATCCAGAATATACAGGAAATTCAAACAACTTAACAGTGAAAAAACAAATAACCTGATTAAAATTGGGCAAAGGCATTGAATAAGCATTTCTCAAAGGAAGCTATATAAATGGCCAACAGACACATGAAAAATGCTCAACATCACTCAGCATCATGGAAATGCAAATCAAAACCGCATTGAGATATCATCTCACCCCAGTTAGGCCAACTACTATGAAAAAGACAGAGAATAGCAAATACTGGCAAGGATTCAGAGAAAGGAGAACAATCCTATAGTGTTGGTGGGACTGTAAATTACTGCAGCCATTATGGAAATGGTATGGAGGTTCCTCAAACAACTAAAAATAGAACTGCCATATGATCCATCGATCCCACTGCTGGGTGTATACCCAAAGGAATGGAAATCTTCATGTTGAAGGGAGAACTGCATTCTAACAGCTCTGTTTGCAATAGCCAAGAGTTAGAACCAACATAAATGTCCATCGTTGGGTGACTGGAACACTACTCTGCCTTACAAGAGAATGAAATCCTGCCATTTGCAGCAACATGGATGAACTAAGAGAAAATTATGTTAAGGAAATATCCAGGCACGGAAAGAGAAATAATG
>NW_007742790.1:8029-8242 GCF_000696425.1 Galeopterus variegatus
AAAAAAAAAAAAAAAGAAAAAAAAAAAAAAAAAGAATTAACATTGTGAAAATGTCCGTACTACCCAAAGTAATCTATAGATTTAGTGCAATCCTCATCAAAACACCAGTGACATTCTCCACAGAAATAGAAAAAACAATCCCAACATTCATATAGAGCAAAAGACCTTGAATGGCCAAAGCAATCCTGAGTTTAAAAAAAAAGCTGGAGGCAT
>NW_007742790.1:8637-10246 GCF_000696425.1 Galeopterus variegatus
TATGTTGAACTTTCAAAAGGAGAGAACAGAACTAAGGTTACCAGAGGTGGGAAAGGGAGAGATGGAGGGGAATAAGGGAGAAATTGGTAAAGGGCCATGAAAACTGATTACATTATATAATGTTGAATATACTAATCATCCTGACTTAAGCATCACATGTTGCACACAGGTATTGATATTCAACTCTGTACCCCACAGATATGTACAATCAACTATGTTACAACAATAAAAATTGCTAATATAAAAATTTAGACATACTATACTTTGTGAAAATGTCTGCCCTGATCATAAATTATTGCACTGTACATAGCTAAGTCTCAGCATAGAATTATAGAATTAGGCCTAAAACTAAACTAGTTTAACCCCATACCCAGTGAATTAATTCATTCAGAACCCTTTTTTACTCTTCTGCTGACAAGGAATTCATTAACTCACATGGCAAAATGGGATATTAGAACTGGTAGATGCTTAGAGAAAATTTCAAGGACAAATAAACTCATTTTGGGGATTAGAGAAAAGAATGAGACAGATTGAGTGACTTCCCCAGATCTCACAGAGACACCGAGGCATGCTCAAGCCACCATCTGCAGCTCCCAGGCCACACCACTTCTCTCCAGTAGCTGGAAACCTGCCATCAGAGCACACTGGGAGGAAAAGGTGGTGGCAATCTCCATGCAAGGAGTTCCTGTGAAGTCTTGTATTTCCTAAAAGTCATATGACTCTTATATTCCATAATATATCTATTTTATTTTAATATAATTGCTGATCTAAGAGCTGCACGTTTATTTATTCTGTGGCTTCCCTAGCCCACCACTATGCACCTCTAATAGCACTCACATCCTAATTTGAGAAGCACACGTTAATCTCAGAATTAAAACATTCCTTAGATTAATTCAATAAATATTACTTTAGTGCTTGATACTTTTGAGGGCCTACTGTGTGCCAGCTGCCGAACTGAGCACTTATCCACTTGTATTATCCGTTCAATTACCCACTTGTATTATCCGTTCAATCTTTCCAGCAGTCCTGTGAAGTAGAGGTCATTCTCCCCATTTACAGGTAAGGAAATAGGTTCAAAGACGCTAAGCAAGTTGCCCAAGTTTGCACAGCCAGTAGATGGGTGTCGGGCTTGAATATGAGCCCGGGTCTGCATTTATAATTTCTGTCTGAGTCCAAACTCACTTGTGTGCAACTGACATAGAGCCAACAAACTCAGCTGCTGTAACTGGGGAGCTCATTGGTAAAGCTGGCCTCAGGGATACATTCGTGTTTTGATTCAGCTTGTAAGTGCTGATCTCTCTGACTGCAGATGGCATCCTCTGTATGGTGGAGACAGCGGGGAAGAGGCATGGTTGCAGGTAACTCAAGCTTGTATCAAACCACTCAGCAGCCTAGTCGAAACTGAGAGCCCTGGAAGCTCACTAAGGGCTCTGATTGGTTTGGATCAGGCCAGCACCCATCTCAGGACCGACCACAGGACCCAGGGAAAGGGATAACTGTAGGCAGCCTGCCCTGGTCCTGTGCCCACCCAGTGGCTGGAGTCAGGATGGGGTGGAGGGGTCATGGTCATCAGCAGCTGGGCACTGCAGGACCATGCAGTCCAGTCAAA
>NW_007742790.1:10675-15401 GCF_000696425.1 Galeopterus variegatus
CTGGTCCTGTGCCCACCCAGTGGCTGGAGTCAGGATGGGGTGGAGGGGTCATGGTCATCAGCAGCTGGGCACTGCAGGACCATGCAGTCCAGTCAAAGGGATTCTTGGCAGACAAAATAAAATAAAATAAATGTCCTCTCCAACCACCCTGAGACAACTAAAAAATGACACTCAGTAAAAGTCAACGTATTGGCCTTCGGTGTTCTTTCACTGCCCTGCGGTAGAAGCAGGAAAGAGTATTTAGCATGTGCTCAAGCCCCACGGTTAACACAATCCACTGAGACCAAGCACTTACCCGGCAGAGCTGGAGCCCAGTTGTTGAAACTCCTGAGCTAATTCTCTCTGCGGGAAAACTGAGAGGTCGCTTGATCCCCACAAGCCTCTGAAGGAATGTTGTCATTCAGGGGCTCGCGGCTGCTCCCAGTGCCCCCTACTCCAGCTGTCCATTTGTGGGCTGCTTAACCCACACCATGAATGTGTAGACATAAGGCAGGTAGAAGTTTGGCACCACTGAAGTCTGGGTTTCCAGGCCAAACTCCACACTTGCCAATAACTATTTACATTAAAAAGGCAAAACACAAAGCCCAGGGACTGGGCTGCTCGGCTGAGCAGGAGCCTTAATGAGCCTTGAGAATCCTGCCTTCCCAGCCGAACAGTGGCTCAAGGTCAATGTCATCAGAATTCAGGGAGAAGACCATGTTTTGACTGAAAGATCAAAGCAAGGGGCATTTTTGATCAGAATTGTCCGGACAAACGTTTTAGCCTCCAATTTATTCTGATTATGCAGAACAGGCCTGAGAGGGTCACAGTCATTAAGGAGATGGTCACTCAGCCCAGTCAGTCTGGAGGGACAGCAAGCCTTGCTGGAGAGCTCTGAGATTGTGGAATGTTCCACCAGTCATGCTGTGGGAAGTGACAGAGGCAGGGAGGCTTGTCACACTCTGATGAGGAAGGGACATTGGAGCCCGAAGGGTCCTCAGAGATTGTCACAGCTGCACCCTAACTACCCGCCACACAGCCAGTTAATGGCCCGGGGGGGAGGAAAATCAGGCCACCCCCTGTACCCCCTCACCTGCACTCCTCCCTGCTGCTCCCTGCAGGAAATGCTCACAGTGAAACATAAACCCAACTGCAAACTGCAAGCTCTAGGGAGAGTGGACAAGAGCCTTGGGATTGCCCCTGAGAGGCCGGTTTGAGCCCGTCCATTGTCATAGCTGCAGCTCTGAGAACTGGGAAGGCCTTGAGGGGACTGGGGGAGGGTAGGGCAGCCCTGCCCCTCCGAGTGGCAAATGCACAGGAGCAGGGCTCCCCTGGAGGAGGCAGATGTAGTGTTCCAGAGGCAGGCTCTGTGTCCCCAGAGATCCCCGTGGGTGCCCGATCAGGGCCGTCCCAGGAGTGCTTACTGACACTGCAGACATCTGATGAACGCTTACTCTGCAGCAGGTGCCAGGCTTTTACATAAGCTCATTTATGGAATTTTTGTAATAACCCTGCAAAGCTGTTTCCATTTTATAATAATGTACCCAAGGCTCAAAGGTGTTGCTCAAGGCAAGCCAGCCCCGCACAGCAGATGCAGGATCAGAGCCCAGCCCGGTCTGTCTTCAACACCTTTGCAGAATCTAGCGGCCGTCCTGACTTTCCTCTATGGACTGCACCTTGGATGAACCAAAGAGGTGTACATTCTAAAGGATGCCAGCTAATAAGTGAAAAAGAAAAGATAGATTTAGAATGTCGCCACTCGGCCACCCCAATGGAGAAACAGTTCTAGGCAACAATCATCGAAGACTGAAAACACCATTAGTTTAAAAAAACTGATGGGGAACCATACACTGGATGGATCAACCCTAACATCACAAAAGAAGAGACCGCCCGACACAGATGCCTCCCAGTGAGACTCAGCAGGAAGGTGGGCACAGCCACCAACTGCCAAAAAATCGGACCTGACTTTAGCCAAGCTGCAAACTCCAGCGCCAGCGTAGGAGGAGATCCAGAGGACAGAGGAACATGTCACACCACAGCATATAAATGGGCAAATCCAAACTGGGAGCAGCTCTTCAGTTCAAAATGACCTGCTTCTTCCACAAATAAATTGCTAGTGGCAGGGAGCGTGGGGAAAGGAAGTAGGCAAATATAGATTAAAAGAGACTTCATAAACATATTAACCAAATGACCTACGTGGACCTTGCGCAGATCCCAATTCAGACACACCAACTATAGAAAAGCATTTCGTAGACTATAGGGGGAATTCGAATACTGCTTGGACATTCAGTGATACAAGTTTAGCAGCTTAAACAGCTCCGTTTGTTATCTCACAGCTCTGCAGGTCGCAAGTCCAGGTACGGCGTGGCTCAGCTGGGCTGCTGCTGAGTCCCACACACCAAAGTCAAGGCATCAGCAGGGGTTGTGTTTCTTTCTGGAGATTCCAGGGAAGAATCCAGTTTCAAGCCATTCAAGTTGTTGGCTAAATCCAGCTTCCTGTAGGACCGAGGTCCCCCCTTCCTGGCTGGCCATGGGCAGGAGGCCATTCTTAGCCACCAAAGCCTGTGTCTGGTCTTGCATGTGGCCCCTGCATCCCAGAGCCAGCCACAACTCAGGAAACCTCCTCACACTCAGAATGCCTCCAACCTCTCCTTCTGCCGTGTCTCTCTTCACTGTCCTGCTCCTCTTCCAGCTGGTGACAGTTGTCTGCTTTTAAGGGCTCATAGATCAGGCCCACCCAAATAATCCAGGATAATCTCCTGTCTTTAGGTCCCTAAACTTAGTCACATCTGCAAAGTTCCTTTGGCCATGTACACACAGTTTCCAGGAATTAGCTCTGGACGTCTTTCCGGTGGGGGGCAGGATGGGGGTGGGGGTGGCATTACCGGCCTGCCACACCAAGGAATTAGGAATCTTTAGGAGTGGTCATGCTGTTGTGATTAAGATTTAAAATAAAATAGCCCTTGTCTTTCAGGTTGTGTTAAGAAACATTTAGAGATGAAATGATAACTGCAATTTGCTTAAAATAATCTAGGGGCTCAGGGAAAGTGGGTGCGGCTGCAGTGAAGCACGCGAGCCCTGTTTGCATCATCGTTACACCTCAGCAGCAACTTCGTGAAGAGACGTTATTTATCCCCTGTGTTTTTTAATATGGATGAAACTTTTTATAACTTACCAAAAAGACAGGAGAGCCCTTTCCACCACATCAGTGATCCTCAAAATTCAATGGGCACAGAATTACTAGGAAGCCCATTAAACATGCAGACTCCTGGGTCCCATCCCGCAGGTCGTGGTTCAGTAGGTTTGGAATGGGACCCAGGGGAGTCTAACATGAGTGGCAGTGACCACGCTTTAAGAAGCACTGTACTGTCATGGGAATCTCACCAGGAAGACTAATAGGAAAGTGCTAAAGTATAGATATTAATCACAAAATAAGTTTGAATCAAAGGATTGACGGATTGGATCTATTGGAGAAAACAGGGAAGGCTTCCTGAGAGAGGTGATGCCTGAGATACAGACATTGAAAGAAAGATAGAATTTTAATAGCAGGAGACCTGAAATTCTCTTGTAAACCACAGAGGCAGGAAAGGGCAGGACAGAGCTGTGAAATACCAACTTGTCCGGTTAGGTTGAGAAATAAGGTCAGTGAAGGGGAAGTATAAAACAATGAAACTGAAGATGAGGTTTTTGTTCTGCCAAGTCCTGAGTGCTGGGGTTTGCATGTCAGCCAGCAGGCAAGGGACTGTTGATGGTATTTGCAACAGGGAATGGCATGTTTGGAGTTACGCATTCCTACTCAAATCTGAACTTCAGAATAGACCCAATTTACCGTCTTTTCTAAACTTGGTGAGAAAGTGCTGGATGGTTTGGACATGCTGGGGCTAATGACTTGTTTGCCAAAACGAAGAGCAGACTCAGAAAGCCGTGCTCCTCTCTGTGGGGCTGCTGTGGGGTGGGGGTGGTTCCACTTCTGTTGGCCCCTCTCTCCTTTCTGCTTTTACAAACACACTCTGCAGCATTATGTGCTCGCCTTGAAAGAGAAATAACCAGAGTGGCAAGTGTATAACGGATTGTCAGAGCTGCTATTTTAAATCCTAGCCAAATAAACTTCTTATTTTTTTAAGTATTGACTAAGTCTGGTGAGATTCAGGCCACTGTTTGGAAAGGGGAAACTGACTTCACATTTTTCCTTGTATATTTTGACATTTCTGAGGGGTAGACAATGGAGGTGAGAAGGTTAGATCTGTGTTATGCCTTTGGGAAATGGAGAATTTAAATTATTACTTTTTCTCCTTTTCTAAAAGTGCCTCTTATGTGTCCAAGGAGAATCTTAAAGGTACAGAATATTTCACAACTATTTTGCAAATGTGAACCCAGAGTTCAGGGTTAAACAGTTGTGTTTGTTACAAGTAAATACAAGAGGGCAGTGAACACACACACACACACACACACACACACACAAACACACACCATTCAGTTTTATTCAAATGGAAAGGACCACACATTTTTTACTGAATTTCATTGTACTAAGACACTACTGATTATAAGACACACCATTAAATTACAACGTGCTATCAATTATAAAATGCATCCTAATTTCAAGGATATTAAAATTTTAATCAATGAAATATAGTATTTGTTTAAATCTTCCTCTAGAACAGGGCTCAAATTACACCTTCCAAAATACAGTCATCAACATTCATAGGAACGTGGGAGTCATCACCATGACCACAGTAAGGCACACACG
>NW_007742790.1:16506-20644 GCF_000696425.1 Galeopterus variegatus
CCACTGATGTCAAGTGTGTTCTCTGCCCCAAGGAGCTCTTAGTCTCCTTAAGGAAATAAGGAAAAGCTCGCTTGAAGCTCTAGCGCACAGCAAAGCCCTCTCTCTGGTTACAATTGATGGGTGTGACTCAGATGACGGCTGCAGGGGTCCAGAGGAGAGAGAGCAGTGTAGCCCGGACCAGGGTGCACCCATGTCACTGCCAGGATTGGATGGGATCTTGAAGGTCACATAGATTTTGTCTGGGAGGCCGCGGGGCCAATACTGACACAGCCCGTCATTTAAGCCTACTGTCTATGCCCCATCTGACAGGACGGTGTCCATTGTGACTGGTCAGTACCCATGCCCATGAAGTCATTTAATTTGCACCTTGATAGAGAGATGTGACAAGGAAGTCCACGTAAAGGAACAAACACCAAGGGGGATGAGGGTTCTCAGCAGGAGGGAAACCAGTCTTGGGCAGAGGCAGCATGAGGGAGGGGAGAAGGAGAAGCTGGCTGGATGCTGGGGTGACGGGGCGGACTGGGGCCCACGGAAGAAGCCTGGGGAGGGAGGCTCGGGCAGGGTGCTGTACGGTCCATGCACGGGGATGCGCCTGCGGCAGGGTCTGGGCAGGAAGACCTGAGGAGCGGGGACAGCCAGAAGCAGCATTTAAAGGGATGAATCAGTGGCGCTTAGTGCATGGCAGGGGATGGGTCACAATAAGGGGACTGCTGAAGATGACACTGAGTGACTTCGAGAGTGGTAGGGCCTTTGTGAAAAAAAAAAAAAAAGACAGTGGGAGCAAGAAGAGGCTCGTGGGACATGAGGAGGTGTGGGTCCAAACAGTGCACATTTGGGTGCTGACCATCAAGTGATATCATCTGCTGGAGCCTCTGAGATGTGCTACTGAGCTCAGAGAGAGCACAGGACACGAGGTCTGGATTTAGGAAGTCATCAGTTCTGAGGTGTGAGCTGAAGCCGGGGAGGTGTGACGGATCCAAGGGAGGGATGGTCAGGAGAAAACTGGACTGAACTTTGACAGGTACCCACAGTTAGGCAAAAGGAAGACCGGGAGAAGCCTGTTCTGCTGAGCTCAGCTCTGTGTGTGGAGGGCCTGTTGCGTGCCAGACCAGCAGAGTGACAGAACGAAAGGGTGATGTGGTCCTGTCCCTAAGGTACAGTCATGAAGCAGGTGAACAGATGGCATTTGTAACACGAAGGACCCAAGATGACAGGCTGCAGCAGTGGCCAGAAACGACAAAGAAGGGCCCCTGACTAGTGTGTGTGCAGCGGCAGGGGTGGGGGGAGGCATTCATGGCCGCCTTCCTGGAGGAGGTGAGGCCTGCACCGAGAACTGGAGGACGAGCAGGGTGAACATGAACGACGGTGAGGGGGTGGCGCTTTATTCAGAGGGGGATGATTATCAAAGGAAATAGAAACAGTTTGGTCTGATTTCAAATGATAGAATTTGTTATTTTCGTTATTGCCTTCCATATTTTTTTCTAAAATAAAAGAGCTTAAGAAGAAAGCAGGAGGGGCCGGCCCGGTGGCGCACTGCTACAGTGTGCCTCTTGGGAGTGCTGCGGCGGTCCCGCCGAGGGTTCGGATCCCACATACAGACCGGTTCCCGCTCACTGGCTGAGCGAGGTGCGGGGGCAGCGCCGAGGGTTGCGATCCCGTTGCCGGTCCTGGTCCGGTACGGGTGCGACACTGAGGGTTGTGATCCATTGCCGGACAAGAAAAAAGACAAAAAAAGGGAAAAAAAAAAAAAAAGAAGAAGAAGAAAGCAGGAGAAGGCGATGCAAGTGCCAAGGGGGCGCGGAGCTGCGTAAGCCCGAGTCAGCAGGTGCAGGGGCTGCAGTGCTGAGCGCACCCGGACGCAGCTTCCCCCGCACCTGGGAAAGCAGGTGTGCTGGGCACCAAGGAGTCAGAGCGTCCTCAAGGCAAAAAGCATCGTTAAGGATAAAAGTGGCCATTCCTTCGTGATAAAAAGAAGATATGACAATCCCGGACTGTATGATTGGGATAACACAGTCTCGCGTCATACAACACAGGAATTGACAGAATAACAGAAAAAAACATCAAATACACTATCAGAGTAAAAGATTTTAGCACAGTTGTTGCAGAAACAAATGGAACAAGTGGACAGAAAAATCAGCACAGAAGACTTGAGCATCCTAATGAACAAGCTGGATGTGTACAAACTACACCCAACGATTAAAGAATGTACATTATTTTCAAGTTTGCACAAAACATTCGTATCATGTGTCATGTCACAAACCAGGCCACAAGGCAAGTCTCTCAAGGAATTGACAGTCTAGTAGAGAGATAGGTGACCGGGGTCCACTTGACTTTGTGATCTGTTCGCTGATGAAATTTCAGGAAAAAGTAACTAAAATAAATAAAATTTATTCCCCTGCTGAACGGTGTCCTAGATTGCCCTCCCTGGCCACGTGCTGGCCAGCTCTGCCTCCTGCTCTGGGTCATCTCCAGGCAGGGCTGGGTGGCTGTCCTAGGTTCGGGTTGGACACAGGCCACCTCTGGGGAGGACACTGGGACTCCAAATGCTGGGTGTCTGGAACATAACAGACTGAAGGAGCAAGACCGCCACCAACCCGGTGCGAAAGAGTGCAAAGCTCCTTTCCCCACCTCGAGGAGCGGAACAACGAAAGAGCCGTTAAGCAAAGCACGGGTGTACATTTTGAGCTTCCCAATTAATTTTTATTACGTTTTTTTTTTAATGCAGCCTGGAAATTTTTCTCTTTCCTGACTTGACCTTGTACAACAAGACTTTGCTGACCATGCGTGTGGCCAGTCTAGAAAGGACAGCTTCCCAGGCTTTTGCAGTCACTGCTATGTGGTCTTGCAGGTTAAGCTCACAGAAGCGCGGCATCTGGAGCTGGGACCCCCAGCGGCCACTGTTTATTTTCCTTCCCCTGCAAGGCGGACCTGGGCTCCGTCTCTTCGCATGCAGAATGCCACAGGGTTGGACACCACTCCGCTATTGTTGTCTCCCACTGTATTTTCTCTTCTTCAGAAAATGCTAAAAATAAATGAGTGTTAATACAAGGACAGGGATCTGATCTCTGTAACATTTCTTCTCTGTGAGAACTTGCCGGTGACATGGGCATGCTGTGTCACTCACCGGCACTGTCACAGCCTGTCACGGAATAAGGCTCTGTCAGCTAATTGGTTCCCAAACCCCAGCCAGAAGCCTGTCGTATAGCCCCGATGAAAAAACGTTTCACCAGACTTTGTGTCAACAGGGGCCGACCTTGGGTGGCATTTGGCTTTCCTTTACAAACCAGACTGGGGAAGGGGCCATGAAGTCGCCCCTGGATGTGTCACAACCAACAAAATGTGCTAATTCTGTATGACAGTGATACTGACTGGTGGTGACTGAGGGCAGTGGCTGGGTGAATGACAGAGAACCCGGGGACACACGTAACACCCCCCTCGCTATGCTCAGTTAGCCGAGAGCACCCGGGCCTCAGGGGTTGTACCTGTCGGGCCCTTAGGGAAGTGTCAGGATCTCAGCACCCTCGAGGATGAGGCACGGGTGCTCCGGCCGGCCGAAGCGTTGAAGATGGTTTGGAGCGAGTGGGATTCGTTTGTGGTTAGATGGACCGCTTTATTAGCCCAGCTGCCAGCTTCTCTGGGGCTTCAAAACCTACTGAGGTTGGCCAAAGCCAGACCCTTGTAAAACTGTGGATATGATTTTTGTTCCCCCTTCAACAGCCCTTTCCAACATTCCCCCTCTTCTCCTGGGTGCCCCTGCCCTCGGGCCCTCGACACATTCATGTCGGCCCCAAAGCTCCCCACCAGGATAATATAACCAAGTGATCGACACCATTAATTGAGTACCATTGACTGAACATGGTGCCAGGAGTCACACACACACACGCACGCACACACACACATGCACGCACACACACACGCAGGCACACACGCATGCACACACGCATGCACGCACACACGCACGCACACACACGCATGCACGCACACGCACGCATGCACACACGCATGCACGCACACACACATGAACGCACACACACGCACGCACACACACACGCATGCACACACACACACACACACACAAGTTTCTGATCCTCACAAAAATTCTGCATTTTTAAAGATGAGGAAATTAAGTTAACTTGCC
>NW_007742791.1:0-336 GCF_000696425.1 Galeopterus variegatus
AACTAATAGACTTTTTGTGAGCAGTTTTGGGTTTTCAAAAATACTAAGCAAAAATTTTATAGAGTTCCCATATACCTCTTACTGCCTGCCCCCACCAGTTTCCCCTACCACATCTTGCTTTAGTGTGGTATATTCATTACAATTGATGAGCCAGTACTGATACATTATTATTAACTAAAGTCCATAGTTTACATTAGGGTTCACTCCTTGTGTTGTACATTCGATAGGTTTCGACAAATATATAATGACATGGATTCACCATTACAATATCATACAGAATAATAGTTTCGTTGCCTTAACAATCCTCTGGGCTCCATCTATTCATCCTGTCTCCCC
>NW_007742791.1:4922-6202 GCF_000696425.1 Galeopterus variegatus
GGTATTATGTGAATTGTAACTGTGTTTCCCTGTTGGTTATTTATGTTTTTATTTTTTTGTTTTGCCATGCCATAGGGTTTTATTTCTTTGTTTATTTTTTGTTGTCATAATTATCTGAATTTTGTTAATTAGTCAGACAAACCTTATTCTTTCTAAGGTTATAGAAATTTTCAGTCTGTCAGTACTTTTATGTAGACACTTTTACATTTAAATCTTTGATTTTTTACATTTAAATCTATGGAATTTATCCTGGTATATTTTTTGTACTTTTTTTTTTCTGTTCCATTGTTCCATTGACAGTGTGCTAGTACATACTGTTAATTAATAAATTGTAGAATATATTTTAAGATCATGTAAGACTAATATCACTTTCCTTGTTGTTTTCCTGGCAATTTTTGCTTGTTTATTTTTTCATGTGAATTTAGAATTTTTTAAATTTGGCTCCTTCTTCCCCACCAAAAAAAAATTTAAAAATCAATTGGCATTTTATTGGGATGTTAAATTCATACATTACTATAGGGAAGATCAACAATGTTGTATTCTTCCTGTCAAAAAGAACATAACAGGCCTTTCTTTTTGATCAGGTTTTGCAGTTTTATAGTTTCCTTCACCTAGGTTTTACACTTTCATTGGTAAGCTTATTCCTAGATATATTATCTTTTTTTGTTTGCCATTATAAATGATGCCAATTCTTCTATAAGATCTTATGACTAGAGGGTTGTATATATGAAAGCTGTGTATTTTTTATATTGATTTTGTACTCCATTACTCTATTGATATCTATTATTGTTCATGGTAGAATTCTAGTTGATTTTTATTTTTCAGAATATGTAATTCTAAGTTAATTGGTGTGTAGATATTCACAAGTGTAATGTCTTTGTGGCAAATTACACTTTATAGCATTTTAATATACCATTGTTTTAGTCTTGTTAAGTATTTTTTGACTAAATTTTATTTTACATTTTTATTTGTATTTGGCCAGTATGCATTGTCCCATCCTTCTGTTTTAACTTTTCTGAATTATTTTGTTTCAGATGTGTTTCTGATATGGTTTGTGATTCAATCTGAAGTTTTTATATTTAAGTAGTCTAGTTTAGTTCATTTACTTTTACTGATATGATGATATATGTGGATGAATTTAGTTGTCATTTTTATTTTATAGTATTTTTAGTCTTGCTATGTTGACTTTGTTTTGCTTTGCCCCCTTTTTTTTTTTTTAAACTAATAGACTTTTTGTGAGCAGTTTTGGGTTTTCAAAAATACTAAGCAAAAATTTTATA
>NW_007742791.1:7137-9518 GCF_000696425.1 Galeopterus variegatus
AGAATAATAGTTTCGTTGCCTTAACAATCCTCTGGGCTCCATCTATTCATCCTGTCTCCCCACTATCCCCATCCCCTAGCAACCCAACCACTGATCTTTTGATTGTCTCCATAGTTTTGCCTTTCCCAGAATGTCATCTAGTTGGAATCGTACAGTATTTAGCCCTTTCAGACTGACCTTTTTCACTTAGCAATATGTATTTAAAATTCTTCCATGTCTTTTCATGGCTAGATAGCTTTTTTTTTATAGCCCTGAATAATAGTCCATTATCTGGATATACCACAGTATTTTTATTTACCTATTAAAGGATATCTTGGTTGCTTTCGAGTTTTTGCAGTTATGAATATAACTGCTACAAACACGTGTGCATGTTTTTGTGTGGATATAAGATTTCAGTTCATTTGGGTAAATGCCAAGGAGTGCAATTGCCAGAAAGAGCATGTTTAGTTTTGTAAGAAACTGCCAAACTGTTTTCCAAAGTGGCTTTATCATTTTGCATTCCCATGAATGAGAGTTCCTGTTACTGTACATCCTCATCAGCATTTGGTATTAGTATTCTGGATTTTGGCCATTCTAATAGGTGTAGTGGTATTTTACCACTGTTTTAATTTGCAATTTCATAATGACATATGATGTGGGATATTTTTTCATATTCTTATTTGCCATCCATACATCATCTTTGGAAAGTTTTTTTTAAGAGTTCATTGTATGTTTTGGATACTAGTCCTTTATCTGATATGTGTTTTGTCCTTTATAAGGTGAGAAAGATAAATGTTTTTGCTTGGCTTTCAAAATATTATTTTTTATCTTTGAAGTCTACTCACATTATTAGAGTATTTCTTAGTGTTGACAGTTTAGGGTCAATTAACATGGCACCTGGTGTTTGCTTTCAATTTATAGATTCAAGACTTTTTTATTTCAAGGTTTTCTTGAGATTTAGCATTACATGTTTGCAGTTTTATAGTGATTCCAGATAATATGTATATTGAATCACCTGTGCTTGTCTTGTGTAATTATCTGTTGTTCTAATTTTTTTTTAAACTCTTTCTCTTGTTTCCACTTTATCTCTGTTTCTCATTTCTATGTCCTTGTTCCTGAGTTTTCCATTTTGCCTATTTTTTCTTGTGCTAGTTCCAATTTTATCTTTATTTCTTAGTGGTTTTGTTTTTTCTTTTACTCTTTTTCATGAATTTTGGAATTTGGTTTTCACAACTAAAAAGCATTCTTTTCTGCTGCTATGAATATGCCTGTTCTGTGTAATTCTTATATATGTATGTGATTGTTTGTATATTATCTGCAACTGGGATTTGAGTGGTTAGGGGAGTCCTAAAAGGAACTTTATTTTTTTTTTCCTGAGGTAAAATTTACACAACAAAATTCACCATTTTAATTATTTTAAACTGTACCAATCAATGATGTTTGGTACATTTACAATGTTGTGCAACCATCACCACTGTATAGTTCTAGAACATTTGTATCATCCCAAAAGGCATTCCTGTACATGTTAAGCAGCCACTTCTATTTTCCCTTCTCCACCAACCTCTGGCAACCACTAATCTCCTTCTGTTTCCATGGATTTACCTATTCTGGGTATTTCATATGGAGTCATACAGTATGTGGCCTTTCATATCTGGCTTCTTTCACTTAGCATAATGTTTTCAAGATTCATCCATGTTGTAGGATATGCCAGCTCTTCATTCCTTTTTATACACCACATATTTTTATCATTCATCAGTTGATGGGCATGTGGATTATTTCCACCTTTGGGCTATTGTGTATAGTGCTGCAGTGAACATTGGCATACAAGTATCTGTTTGAGTCATTTCTTCATTTCCTTTGGGTATTATATACCTAGGAGTGGAATTGCTGCATCATACATCATTCTATTTAACATTTTGAAGAACCAAGAAACATTACATTTTGAATCAAGAAATGTGTGGGTGTGTTTAAAAACTAATAAAAACTTTAAAAATAAAAATACAAAATTGTTTACAATTTGAAACTGAAAAAGTAGAAATATATTTAAAATTTGAAATGGATTAAAAAGTATTAAGAATATAAAAACTACCTATAAACCAACTCCACAGGGATAAATTACTGGTACTTTTAAAATATATTTTTCCAGTCTTTAAATTTTTGTTAAAAAAATATACTAATTTAATTCCCAAATGTATTTGAGATAAAAAAAAAAAGTGTGAGTTCTTTATTTTTTGTCCTCAATCTTAATCTCCTCTCTTTAAGGGTTAAAATAGTTTTGAGTCTATTATTCTATTCCTTTTCCTGTGCTACACACCATTTTTTTAAAAACCTAACACCATCTAATGCAAATTGGTCTGAAAATTACTTTGTTTACCTAACAGTATATCTTTTTTTTTTTTTTT
>NW_007742791.1:10069-12101 GCF_000696425.1 Galeopterus variegatus
CCGCGCTTCCCAAGCGGCGCACTTATCCAGTGCGCCACCGGGCCGGCCCTACCTAACAGTATATCTTGACTACCAATTCAATCAGTTTATATAGATTTCTGCTTCATTATTTTAACAGCTGTGTGATATTCCATAGTATTAATACATCATAATTGTTTTATAGTCTCCACTGTTAAGGTCGTTTGATTCTTTAGAGTTGTGGTTCTCCAACATTAGCATGTATTAGAATCACTTTGGGATTTTTCAAATCTAATTGCTGTGCCTTATCCCCCAAAGGTTCTGATTTATAGTTCTAGGGTAGGCCTGAGAGTTTGCATTTCTAACAAGTTTCCTTGTGTTGATGTTGTCTAGGGACTGCATTTGAGAACCACCATTATAAAACATGGTAAGGCTGATTGCTGTAAATGATTAAATATTGGTAAGGGTTTTGAACAGGGTAAAAAAATACAGTGTGTTTATAAGAGAAAGTATATACAAAAGTGAGAAAAATACTTGGAAGAGGGATTGTAGGATGCTAGTGAATTTGTGTTCCATTTTCTGTATTTTAGAGCACTTTCTTGTATTTCTGGTAAACTTTTTTTTTTTTTATCAGTGTACCCATCTGTGACAGGCTGGAAGGTAGGGTCACCATTCAGCAAAATGAAGTTTCTAAGGATGGAATCCTGAGGAATGTGAACCAACTTAGTGAAGTTCATTTAGGTAAGCTTCATTGCATTACTCTAATTACTTTCTGGAAGATTGTTAACACCAGTCTCTTTTATTTGGGTGACATATAAATAGACAGCAGTCCTTATTAATCTTCTCAGTCATTTTAAAAATGTAATAGGCATAGAGCACTGAACTCTGCATTAATAAGCCTGGATTGTATGGCAACTGGGCAGTAAGAATTTTTGGTCAGTTATTTTATTGAGTATTCAAAATGAAAAGAATTCCTTGCCAAAACTAAGGCAGTGTACTAAGGACGTTAAACAAATTGTCCTCTTTTAAAAATAGTGTTAGATAAGGGATGGCCAGGTAGCTCAGTTAGTTAGGCGTGGTGTTGATAATACCAAAGTCCAAGGGTTCAGATCCCCATACCAGCCAGCCACACAATAAATAAATAAATAAATAAATAAACAGTATTAGTTAAAATATATATAAGAAGGGCCGGCCCGGNTCTCCTTTATACCACAGAACCTGGAATAGATGATTCTCAGCACTCTAAATGTGATGTAGATAAATCTATGCAACCAGAACCATTTTTCCATAAAGTGATTCATTCTGAACACATGAACTTAGTTTCTCAAGTTCAATCAAGTCATTGTTCACCAGAAGAATCCTTTCCACTTCGATCTCACTCTGATTCACCACCAAAAAATAAAAACAAGAATTCCTTGCTGATTGGACTTTCAACTGGCCTGTTTGATGCAAACAACCCAAAGGCAAGTATGGTCCTCAAACGGCAAATGTTAGTCATTTGATAACATATCTTATTGATTGTTTTTCTTTGATAAACCACAAAAAATACAAATATACACATATGGAAAAAACAGAAACAACAAAAAACCTCCATCTTTTCTTCTGAGATAATGAAAAGAAATTGCCATTGAGAATACAACAAGGATAAAGACTATTTCCTTGGCTCTTTATTCAGAATTCTTTTGTTTGTTTGTTTGTTTGTTTGTTTTGGTGGCTTGATGGGTCCCTTGACCTTGGTGTTACCAACACCACACTCTAACTAAGTGAGCAACTAGCCAGCCCAGTATTCTTTTTATAGAGTCTACTTTTAGTTGAGCAAAAGATCCCACTTACATCCTTGCACACTGTCTCTCTTTCCCATTACCCAACCTGACTTTTATTTTGAGTGTGAGATTAAGCTTAAGCACTATATCTTAAATATACAGAAGTGCTGTATTGCCCAATTCGTATGTAGAAGGATTAATAGATGTTCATATTCATTTTCTGGTAAAAATTTTTAAGTCCTCTTACCTTTTCTCACTATTTTTAAATATATGTAAACAATTTTTTCTTATTAAGAAATTAGGGGCTGGCC
>NW_007742791.1:12383-13589 GCF_000696425.1 Galeopterus variegatus
CAGACTTTCAAAGATGTGAACTACCAAAACAAATTCATGATCTTCAGAGTTAGAGACAAAGGCCTATGATGGGACAGACAGGGGCTATCACATAATTCAACTACTTTCTTTTGTAGCAAAAGTGTATAGCTACCTTTAGCCCAGAACTTCTTAGTATCTTATAGATGTTTATAAAGTTAATATTCTTTGCATAATACATTAGATTATTTGGTTTCCTTTCATGACCTTAGGTTAGTCTAAAAAATACTGTAGAAGTACGTACTTACTCTGGAATTAAGCACAGCAAATTGGAAGCATCAATGTACATTTCATGTAGAGGACTGTGAGGAACAAGCAAGAAGAAACACTAAAAAATTTAAAACAGGAACAAAAAGCCATCCCTACCTGTCCTTTAAATCTCTGAGGTCATGAGACTTTATCACTGGGCCAAAATAGTAGATAATCAGTGTTCATAATGGTGTCCTTGAACCATGAAGAAAAGGTAAAAATAAGTACTTATATAATCTGTCTACTAAGATGGGATAATTTAGCCCCTTACAAATATTTTTGTCAAAAGTTCTTTTTTTCAAATATTAAGTTATATTACTTGTGTTCTTTTTTCTATTAAAGGAAATCCTCCTACATGTGCTTTGGATTTCAACCCCTCTCACCTAAAGGAATTGACTTTATTATTTTTGCCACTGTAACCTGTGTCATCAACTTCTTCCTCTGTAGTGGACCATTTCCTCAACATATATGGTCTAATAAATCTCATTATAAATAGCCAACTTCCCTTGAGCACATGTTCTCTAGCTACTACTGCATTTCTCTACTCTCTTCTGCAACCAAACATCTTGAATACGTGGCAGTCTCTTTGCAGTCTCCACTTCCATTCACTTCCCAATGCATTCCAGTATGGCTTTTGGCCCATTCTTTCACTAAAACTGCTCTTACCAGTATGTTACCAAATTCCCTGTACCCTTTCTCTCTCACCTTTCTTGACTTTTCTTCTTTCAACAGAATAAAGTCCTTACTTTTTAAATCACTTTATGTGTTGGCTTCCTTTATATCATACTTTCCTAGTTTTCCTCTGAACTTTTTGGTTACTCTTCAGTTTCCTTTGCTGGTGGCTTGTACTATAACAAATCTCTTTTAAAAGTATGTCTTCTTTTTACTGTTTTTTTTTTTTTTTTTGTCTTTTTTCGTGTCTGGCAACAGATTGCAACC
>NW_007742791.1:14631-15845 GCF_000696425.1 Galeopterus variegatus
GGTCTGTATGTGGGATCCGAACCCTCGGCGGGAGCGCCGCCGCGCTCCCAAGCAGTGCACTATAGCAGTGCGCCACCAGGCCGGCCCTTCTTTTTACTGTTGAGTGAAGTGTTCTGTGAATGTCAGTTAAGTCAAATTGCTTGGTAGCGTTCTTCAAATCTTTTGTATCTTTACTGATTTTTTGTCTGCTTGACCTATATCAGTTGCTGACAGAAGAATATTGGAATTTTTAACTATGCTTAGTAGTTAACTATTTCTTTTTTCATTTGTGTCGGTTTTTATGCCATGTATTTTGAAGCTGTGTTATTAAGTGAATTAAAATTTAGTATTGTTATGTCTTCTGGATGAATTGGTATGTTTATTGTAATGAAGTATCCTCCTTTGTTTGATAGTGTTGTTCAAGTCTTCTACACCCTTAGCTGATTTTCTTTCTACTTGTTTACAAAGTAGTGAGAAAGGAGTGTAGAAATTTCCATGCATTTGCATTTGCATTTAAAATAAGAATCAAAATGTCTTCTTGATGAATTGACCCCTTTATCATTATGGAATGTTTTCTTTTTATCCCTGGTCATATCACCTTGTCTGAAATCTGCTTTGTCTGGTTTTAATATAGCCATTCCAGCTTTCTTTTTTTTTTTTTAATTTACTGATTATTACCATTATTATTTTTCTACATTCTAAGATGTTGCAGAGTAGTTGGGGGGAGGGGGAGAGGAGAAAGGAAAGGTGGATAGGGTGGGAGGAAAAGAAAGGATGGGGACACGGTCAAGGCCACGGCACCCCCCTCATTCAAACAAGGGAGACAAGTGGTCTTCCAGCAGCGGCTGGCTGGTCATTGCTGGCTGGATGCAGATGTCGAGGCAGGTGTGGCAGAGGCCCTCAGCCCTCCATCGCCGTGGCTTGGGAGCCCAGGGTGCTTCCTGTGGTGGCTAGGTGGTCATTGTTGGGCTGGGTGCAGACATTGAGGGGGTGTGACTGAGGCCCTTGGTCCCTCCCCAGCCCCAGCTTGACAGCCCAGTGGGCTTCCAGTTCTAAGTTTGTAGGTGTTCTTTTGTGGTGTTAGACCTTTACTGTTTAATATCAGAACTTTGTCTCTGATCTGTCAGTTTTTTGTGTTTTCTTTCAGTTCTGTGTTGGATTATTTGTTGTTCCCACAACTTAAACTCTACACAGGAACTAATTTATTGTTCTTTGCTTACTTCTTTTTTTTTTTT
>NW_007742791.1:17251-18016 GCF_000696425.1 Galeopterus variegatus
ACACCTGGGTTGTGTGGAAACTCTGGTCCAGGTCTAGTTTTTTCAGCAAAATTCACCCCCTGCAGTTCTGTATACCTGACCAGTATCCACTGAGTGGTCCTGTGTTGATTGGAGGGTAGATCAGCTCTCCATGCTGTGCCCTAGTGTTTCCCCATTGGGCCCATCTTCCCCAACCCCCACACTCCAAACACTTGCCATGGGACATGCTATGCACTGGACCCTTGTGATGACTCACCAACCTTTGAGTGGCTCCTTTTTTGTGTTGTCTGTGGCCCCTCACTACTATGTGGGTCCACAGGAACCCTGTCAGTGGTCTTGCTGGCTTGAGGGCCACCAAGTCCCTCTACTCCCCTGCAGCCTCCAAGCAACTTCATATGAAGGTCACAACAGCATCTTTTGCTAGCTCTAGCTCCGTGTGCTCACCAGGGCCAACCTTGAAGTGGTCGGTGCTCGAAACAGTCGGAGTGGTCCTTTCTTTCTCTCATCATGGCTTCTACCTTCATGAGCTCTGTAGGTCTCTCCTCCACTTCCCCTGATCTCTAGTGGCCCCAACTTGTCAGTTATTGCTTTTTAATAGTTGTCAATTGGTTGGTTGTGGGAGAGGGTGATGCTGCATACCGTCTATTCTGCCATCTTGAATGGAAGTCCATTCCAGTTTTCTTATGCTTAGTGTTTTTTTGTTTTTTTTTTTAAAAGATGACAGGTAATGGGGCCGGCCCGGTGGCGCACTGGATAGTGCGCCGCTTGGGAAGCGCGGCGGCGCTC
>NW_007742791.1:19047-20643 GCF_000696425.1 Galeopterus variegatus
GAGGGTTGCAATCCGTTGCCGGACATGGAAAAAAGACAAAAGACAAAAAAAAAAAAAAAGATGACAGGTAAGGGGATCTTAACCCTTGACTTGGTGTTGCCAGCACCACGCTCAGCCAGTGAGCGAACCGGTCATCCCTATATGGGATCCGAACCCGGGGCCTTGGTGTTATCAGCACCGCACTCTCCTGAGTGAGCCACGGGCCGGCCCTTATGCTTAGTGTTTATACTATGGTATATATACATTTTTTTTTACATCCTTTACTACTTTTAATCAAACGTTTTATATTTAATGAATTTTGTTTGGTTTGCTTTTTGGTGGCTGACTTGTACGAGAATCCGAACTGTTAACTTAGGTGTTATCAACACCACGCTCTAACCAGCTGAGCTAACCAGCCAGCCCATTAATGTAGGTTTCTATAGTTAGCATGTAATGGAATCTTGCTTTTTAACCAGTCTGACAATCTCTTTTAACTGAAGTGATTAGACAATTTTCATTTAAAGTAATTATGAACATGATATTATTGATGTAAGTGGGTTTAAACCTACCATTTTGATATTTCTATTTCTCTGATCACTTTTTTCTTTTTTGTTTCTTTTTTACTTTTATTGTCTCTTCTTTTAGATTGAGTATTTTTAGCATTTTATTTTCTCTTTGTTTATAAGGTAGACTTCTTTTTTCAAAATACTTAGTGGTCATTCTCAGTTTTCAGGATATATCTTTAGTTTATCATATTCTCCCTTCCTTCAAATAATAATATACCACTGCACATAGACCATAAGAACCTTAAAACCTCATGAGTATACTTCTCTTTTCATCCTCCTGCCTGTCCTTTGTGGTATTGTTGTCATATATTTTACTTCCGCATATGTTATAAATTCCACAATACGTTTTTATTGTTTTTGCTTTAAACATTCAGTTATCTTTTCCAGAAATTAAAAATTGAGGGAAGGCTGTGGCAGCTGCGGGAGCGGCGGCGGCCTCGGGAGTTGGAGGAGAGGCAGCCGCGGAGCGCTGAGCCGGTTGCGCTCCGAGGCCCGGCCCTGGGGGTGGAGAGCCGCGCCTAGGAGCTGGAAACTTTCCCGGCAAGAACTGATTGGTGGGTGTGACGTCTCTCAGGAGAAAAGGTGGAAGAGAAAATTGTGAACTAAGGTCCCCCCCTTTCCCCTGGTGAATGACAAGTTACCAAAAATAGGAATCACTCTGTAATTAAAAACTAAGCTGAAGAGAGAGGAAGATGGCGACGGGTCTGGAGCGGCCGTGCCAGGAGACAGCGCGATCCTGAGAGCAGTGCGCTGTGATACCAGAGTATTAATTGCACTTCCAAGAGCAACAAAAGGCGAATAATTCTTTCAACAACAATCCTGCATCGACAAACAAGCGGCAGCAGGTTCGGCAGCAGGTTCAAGGTTTTGGGGCCGACACAGAGGAGGACTCCTGAGAGCACCCAAACCCGGCTGCAGGAACGGGCGAGCGTCCCAGTCAACAAAGGCCAGGAAAGCCAGTGGAACCGGCGCAGAAACGGAGTGAGGCAGGCCGGACCGGCCCAATGCTGCGAGCTCTGTGAGTCACCCCCAGCCCAGCCCCACTTGCGGG
>NW_007742792.1:0-384 GCF_000696425.1 Galeopterus variegatus
AATAAAACTTTATTTACAAAAACAGGCTGTGGGCAGATTTGGCCTACCAGCCATAGTTTACTGATCCCCTACATCATGCTGTTTTACTTAGCATGCAGGGAGCATTTGAATCTCACTAGCCCTAAGAAGACATTATCACTGAAAAAATAAATGTATGGTTGCCAAATCCTTATTGAGGCAAATAAAAACATTTGTAAGCAAATTTCCAAATTGTGTTCTTCTCTTTTCAAAGGTCGATTCTCATTGTGTTTGAATCTAGACACTTAGTGACTCGAAGGCAAAATTGTTTTATTCTCCTAAGAATGTCCTAATGTGGCCTTTTGTTTTCAAATAGCAAGCTTCCCAGTTGCACATTAAATTATGCAGCTGAGGTATATAGACTTC
>NW_007742792.1:447-810 GCF_000696425.1 Galeopterus variegatus
TCTCATGTTTGTTTGCCTTCTAACTTTGTTCCATAGGAAACGGGCCACTCACAGTGTTGGCAAAAGGAAGGGCAGCCAGAAGGACCTCCGACCGCCTGATCTGTGGATCCATCATGAAGAAATGGAGATGAAAAATATTGAGAAGCCGTCAGGCACTGACCCTACAGGAAGGGACTCCCCCATCCAAAGTTGCCAGGAACTCACACCAGTCAGCCACAGCCAGTCAGAAACTCAACTGGGGAGCAAAAGCACCTCTCATTCAGGTAATTACCCTCTCCTTTTGTGGAGGTGTCTTTCACATTAATGTGCATGCATTATAGGTCATTTATCAATAGTTAAAATAATCTAATGTAAATTTGGTTG
>NW_007742792.1:2714-3957 GCF_000696425.1 Galeopterus variegatus
AAGGAATTCCCTTACTGATTTTCAGCCACGGATTGTTGAATATTCCTTTTCTAGCCCTTAAATGATATCTAAAACAGAATTCCTAACTTTTTGTCACTTCCAGTTATTAAAGGGCACTCTAGTCCTGTTGAACACTATCATCTGAAGTTTAAACTAAATCAATTATCATTTCCTGTGACTGGTTAGACTTTTGGCTCTGGGGACTGGGACTGTGATTTGCTCTTTACATTCTCCAGCACCTTGGAGTGAAATGGATGGGAGGGGTTGGGCAGAATCAGGTACAGTCTGTTTCAGAAACACCTTTATACACTTCCCTCTACCTCTGCACTCTTCTGCAAGAGGGATGGGGAAAAGAAGGGAGGGGAGAGGGAAGAAAGAACGGTTTGAAGTTCTTCTTTGCTTTTCTGGACACATGGCCTGGCCTCTGTGCAACATTCAAATTCTGAGTTTCCTATGAAGCACAAGTGTTAATTCTTTAGGAGCCCCTGTGGGATTCTTTCATTGCCCAATACCAAGATGTGTGGTTTCAGGTCAGGGCTTAACACACTCCCACCAGGCACAGCTGTCCTTTTCAAACCCCTAGGTCCTCCAGTGGGTCATTGCACTAGGGTGGATTCTGGTATTGTTGGGGTGTGTGTGTGTGTATTTGATTTTGCAATTACTTTTTTATTCTAGGGATGGACTATGCTTGGTATTATATGAGTTCATTGAGAACTTGAACAAAATTGTTTTTCCGTTACTATTTATTGGTAGTAAAACTTTTACTAAACATGTAAATAGGTCAAATAACTAATTAGAAAGGTATGTATTCAATTGAATTGGCCATTAGGTGTTATGTAGTCATTTAGAGATGTTATTTACTAAATTAAACATCTTTTTTAAACAAAATTGAATACCACCAAATGCCATCATGTTGAAATTTGTTTATTCTTCAGAAATGAAAGTAAGCAACCAATCCTGTGGTTTTTTTGTAGGGGACTTATACTAGGATAAATTCATTTCAAGAAAGCAAGTTCTAAAATAAAGTCATGGAGATCAAATAGATCCAAACTCTTGCCTTCCTATGTTGTAAGTTTTTAAGTAGAAAAAAGAATTTTGAAACCCAGTAGATGTGGAAGAGATGTGTCATGAGAGATGATTTTTATCATCTTTTGTTCCTAGACATTTTAGTAGGATGCTCTATTTTGGTGGTTAGGGAATGAGGTAGGTTTTGTTTAAGCAGTTGGGATTCTAGGAGTAGGAA
>NW_007742792.1:6088-6988 GCF_000696425.1 Galeopterus variegatus
TCTGTGCTCCTATCCAAGGATCTTATTTGCATCCCTTCCTACCTCCTTAGGGACTCTTCTGCAGTTATCCCTTCCCTTTCCTACATCCTCAGTTTTCCCTTCTTACTGATCACTGCAAGAAGCATCTGTCATGAGTCCTGGTTTAAAACACTCACAGGATACCACTTCTTCCTCCAACTCATTCCTTTTACTGAAAAATTTGAAAAGTCGTCTTTACTCACTTTCTCCTCTTTCTATGCTTTCTTACTGGTTTTAATAAGATTTTAACAGTTACTCTTCACTGAAACCATGTTTGCAAGGTTATAAATAATTTCCAAATTGTCAGATCAAATGNATACTCTAGACTGGTAGTTCCTTTGTGTTACCTGCAATGATATTAGCTCCTTCCCACCTTGATTCATGAATTCCACATCACACCAAACCAAGCAAACTGTCGGTTTCTGTCATCCTTTAATCTATCACTTTTTGAACTTCCTGCTCACTTGTTTTATTGCCTCCTTGCTAATAATTCTTCAGTCCCACCAGGACAATGAATTCATTAAATGTCCTCATCCCCGTTATTCCCTCACTTCCCTCCAAACTCAACTTAGAATCCAAAGTCTTTGTATCTTCAGTCTCATATCCTTTGGCCATTCTTCCCCATCCTACTCACCTGAAAAAAACTCAATCCTGNTTGAAGTAAGTGTTGTCAGATACCCACTAACTAACCTCTTCTTTTTGAAGTTTTCTGTCATTTTCCCATGTTTATTGAAGATATTTGCACCTGGGGATCACTTCCTTTCCAATTACCTCTATGATCAATATTTGTAATTACAATACTCATGCAGATAATCTATCTGATACTCTAGACTGGTAGTTCCTTTGTGTTACCTGCAATGATATTAGCTCCTTCCCACCTTG